>NC_061818.1:15215402-15475805 GCF_021462225.1 Girardinichthys multiradiatus
AGAAAGAAAAGAAAGAATTTTGAAATAACCCAAAACCAAATTCAAAATAAAATTTTAAAAATGGGAAAACGAAACTAAACATTCAATGCTGTTCTTAGCTTCAAATAAATGTTAGTGTTCTCTAATATGAATCACCTACCTTCCTGTTAGACAACTAAGTTAGTTTTATGAGTCAGATCAAAACATGTTTCACAACCCAGCAAAACGCTTAAATTTGATTCAAAAGTGGTAATGAATGATCTGTAACTTCAACTTTCAACTTTAAGTTATGCCCTTATGATCATAGGTGATGGAATTATCTGCCTGTGTTAATGAATTGAGTGATTAAAAAAAAATCAGAGTAGGATATGCAATTAGCACTAGTGACCACCAGATGGTACTGAGTGCAGGTCTGCGGTTTGGGAAATCCAGCTGCAACTGTAATTTATTAAATGGCCACCAGATGTAGGTGTTGTTCTCTACCTGACTGGGAGAATGTTGGTCACCACTGTAATTACGCCCAGCAGACACTGGGGCAGGTCTGCTGCTTATCAGCGCTGGTTTTCAGTAGCTGAATGCAGCAGGCTGGCGACTGGAAATTAACTTTAACTTTTCCACAAGTTAAACCAACTTTCACCTTGCATCCACAACAAACACCTCTGAAAGATAATGTTATCCTCTTGTAGCAGAACTGAGCACAACCTAGTCAAATTATCCCCTGATTCACAAACGTTCTGTGCGAAACTCTAAAACAAATCTCACAATAAAACGTCTAGTTAACGGAGATCACAACTGTTTATTCTGTGTAACAGTGATTTGATGTCTGTCTTTTTAAGGCCCACCCAGGGACGCCATATGTTGGGGATTATGATTATTGATTGATTAATCTTGATCAATAATTATAATTAAAAATCATAATTTGACTAAATCAATTTCTTAACCAAAATCCTCATTTATGAATCGAGACCAGAGATGTTTCTGGTGTTGTAATTGTGGCTCAACGCCTTTGACAATTACAACTGTCAAATACTCCGTAATAATTAATAACTATTGCCGGAGATGTCACTGTTTAATCGACCGTTTCTGCCGAAACGTGTGGAACTCTTAACCTTATCTTGACTGACGAATCACTTTTGCACACAATGAACACCAAACGCTCTCTTTTTATCTATGTGAATATTTATTAATCTTCACCTACTCAACATGCAAAATTCTACATAACAAGGGTAACACATCTAACTAAGCAAAATAAAGCAAACAGCAGTGGGTGTGTATTGAATCAACCAGCAGTTATGGCAAAAAGAAGGAATGAGAATATGAAAAGGGGGTGTGGTAGCGAGTGGAGGTGGGGGGCAGCTCTCTTGTACTCAGTGAGGTCCGATCATAAAACTTCCCCCAACTCCTGAGCAGACAAAGCGTTATAAAACTTGGAGACAAAGGAAAATGGTGAATTTCACCATGAGGTTATTTTAACAGTCCAGTCTTACCGCACACTTGCGCTGACTCTCAGATGGTAAAACACGCACAAAGCTAGGAACGCAGCGGCTCCAGACATCAACACGGTACATCAAAGTTTCAATAAACAAGGTTACATGCACATATCATCCAGCACACATTAGATTCTAACTAGCGATTCTGATCGCTCTACAACCTCTGACCCTGCTCAGGCCTCCTAATAAAGAAATAAAAGATTAAAATAAAAGATGGGTTTTACTTGGTGAAGCTTCCTTCTGGGGCAGCGAGTGAGAGGGAAAGGGGGGGGGGGTGTTTTGAAGCGTTGCTGCGCATCTGCAGTTAAACTCCAAGAAAGCGGTCAGTCCCGTCCTTTGGCCTTCTTGTCGAAAAGGAAAAATATGATCTGACCATCAAAGTCGACTTGGGATGAAAACACGGTGGCGGTTCGTTTCCTCGAACTCCGTGTTTTTAGTTATGTGTTAAGCTCACGTCTTCGATCGGCAAAGTTAAATTTCTGGCCTTCCTAGTCCAGAAACCTCAGTTATGAATTGTTCGTTGTCCAACGAGAGAGAAGGAATGAACTTCCACGAGCTCTTCTCTTAAAGGAGCGCACTTCAGTTGCTAGTCCGGTCTCTAGCAGAAGGCGGCGTGTTCATAACGGATGCCTTCCTATATAGCGTCTTGTGACGTCAGACTTGTGACGCTCGTCATATCCGTCGCAATGCTCGATGGGATATGTTGGGTTTATGATTATTGATTGAATAATCTTGATCAATAATTATAATTACAAATCATAATCTGACAAAATCAATTTCTTAACCAACAATCCTCATTTACGAATCGAGACCAGAGATGTTTCTGGTGTTGTAATTGTGGCTCAACGCCTCTGACAATTACAACCGTTAAATACTCCGTAATAATTAATAACTATTGCTGGAGATGTCACTGTTTAATCGACCGTTTCTGCCGAAATGGGTGGAACTTGAACCTTATTTTGACTGACACATCACATTTGCACACAATGAAACACCAAACGCTCTCTCTTTATCTATGTGAATATTTATTAATTTTCACCTACTCAACATGCAAAATTCTACACACACAGGGGTAACACATCTAAATAAGCAAAATCAACAAACAGTAGTGGGTATGTATTGAGTCAACCAGCAGTTTATGGCACTACAGACGAAGGGAGAGGATATGAAAGGGGGGTGTGGTGATGACTGGTGGGGGGTTGGAGCGCAGCTTAGAGTGTCTTTTATGATCTTCTCATCATAAAACTTCCCCCTTTACTCCTGAACACAAAGGATTGATAACTTTTGGCGGCAAGCTAGCACAGTGAGGTTGAAGACAAAGGTAAAATGGAGAATTTTACCATGAGGTCGTCTTAACAGTCCAGTCTTGCAACGCACCCGCGTTCAGATAGTAAACACAAATAGCTCGAGGGCACGGCGGGTCCCGATATTACATAACACATCAAAGTTTCAACAAGCAAGGTTACATGCACATATTATTCAGAACACATGAGATCCTAACCAGCGATTCTGATCGCTTCTACAACCTCTGACCCTGCCCAGGCCTTCTAATAAAAAAATAAAAAAAATGGGTTTTACTTGTGTCGTCTTCTTCTGAGTGAGGGAATTCAAGCGAGGAAAAGTGGGGTTAAGTTAATGTGCGTCCACAATTAACTTCAGGGGAACGGTCAGTCTTTGTCCTTTGGTCTTCTTGACAAAAAGGAAAAATATGATCTGACCATCAAAGTCGACTTGAAAATGAAACACGGTAGCGGTTCGTCTCTCCGAAACTCCGTGTCTCCAGTTATGTGTTAACTCACGTCTTCGATTGGCAAAGTGAAATCTCTGGCCTTCTTAGTCCAAAAATTTCAGTTATGAATGGTTCGTTGTCCAACGAGAGAGAATGAATGAAACTCTGCACAGAGTTCTTCTCTTAAAGTGACGCGCTTCAATCACCAGATCGATTTCTAGCAGAAGGCAAGTTTTCAAACATGAGCCCCTCCTATATAGCACCCTGTGACGTCAGACTGGGGACGCCCAGTCATATCAGTCGCAATGCTCGATGGGATATGTAGGAGCGGGCTGTCCGGGGTACAAAATGGCCGATGCCATTGGAGGGGCACAGTGACGTCCAACAACGTGCAGATAGTCCAATACTCAGCAAACAAGTGGTCCAACAGATATGAAGGAGCGGCTGTCCTGGATACCAAAATGGCCGATGCCATTGGAGAGGCACAGTGACGTCCAACAACGTGCAGATAGTCCAATACTCAGCAAACAAGTGGTCAAACAATGTGAAACATGTATTGTTCTCTGATGAGTCCACCTTTACTGTTTTCCCCACATCCGGCAGAGTTACGGTGTGGAGAAGCCCCAAAGAAGTGTACCACCTAGACTGTTGCATGCCCAGAGTGAAGCATGGGGGTGGATCAGTAATGGTTTGGGCTGCCATATCATGGGATTCCCTTTGCCCAATACTTGTGCTAGATGGGCGCGTCACTGCCAAGGACTACCGAACCATTCTTGAGGACCATGTGCATCCAATGGTTCAAACATTGTATCCTGAAGGCGGTGCCGTGTATCAGGATGACAATGCACCAATACACACAGCAAGACTGGTGAAAGATTGGTTTGATGAACATTAAAGTGAAGTTGAACATCTCCCATGGCCTGCACAGTCACCAGATCTAAATATTATTGAGCCACTTTGGGGTGTTTTGGAGGAGGGAGTCAGGAAACGTTTTCCTCGCCAGTATCACGTAGTGACCTGGCCACTATCCTGCAAGAAGAATGGCTTAAAATCCCTCTGACCACTGTGCAGGACTTGTATACGTCATTCCCAAGATGAATTGTCACTGTATTGGCCGCAAAAGGAGGCCCTACACCATACTAATAAATTATTGTGGTCTAAAAACAGGTGTTTCACTTTCATTGTCCAACCCCCGTAGGTCAGTCTTGGATTATGGGTGTATAGTTTATAATTCAGCAGCAGATACAAATCTCCAAAAGCTAAATTATATTCAATATTTAACTTTAAGAATATGTACAGGTGCTTTTAAAACATCCTCCATGGCAGCATTACAGGTTGAAATGGGAGAAATACCTCTTAAATTTAAAAGTGACCAGTTATCTTTGAATTATTGGACAAAGAAATGACCAGCCAACATTAAAAGTGCTTACAACAGGTTGGGAAAAGGAAAAAATAAAAAGCTTTGGATGGATAATAAATTCTTGAGCAAATGAAATTTACCGTCTTCTTGTTGTTTTTCCATTATGTGAGTCTTTTCAGGTTGAAATGGCATTTTACACTTAAAATCTGCAAGAACCATTAGCGAGCGTGTCCTACTTGCTCATCATTCGACAGTGCCCCCCCCCCCCCCCCCCCCCCTTAAACAAGTATTTAATACAGAATAGGGTAGAAAGTTCTTTATTGTCCCACAATGGGGGAAATTTGGGTGTGTCAGAAACAAAGCAAAAGACAATGAAAGCATCCGGGTTCATACATCACTAGAACCATAGTCAGGTGAAAGAATCAATGTTAACACTCGTTGAGTAGATGATAAACTGTGCAATATAATATAAAACAAATAAAACAATCTCCTTCATTCAGTGAAGAAGTAGTGAATGTAACTGCTATGTATGCAGTGAATGATGCATGGAAACCCAGAATTATATGCATAGATAATGCTTGAATTCTCAAAATGTGATACCAACTAAATTACTGCTTTCACTGATTCCTGCAGTTCTGTGAAATTCTTCTTTCATTATTCTTGTATGTCTGCGTGTTAGGGAGTGATGGAGGCTCCCATCTAGAATCACAGTTAAACTTTAACTAAACGTAAGCTATGTATGTCTGATGACATAAACAGCAATTACACTTTTTACACAGAATTAAACCCTGGTGTTCTGTGTGGCAGGTAGGGACACGCAACACTCTGCTAAGGAGGACAACCTGACTTCACTGAATGTTTAATCGACACCATGGGAACCTCAGCTGTACAGTAGCTGTTTAAGAGCAACATCAACATCCCTGACAGCATGACATACAGTTGCCATTGAAGGATTTTCTGCGTCACCTATATTATACAAAAAAGCTGCTGTTGGCATAAAAACTATGTGCAGTCGTTGTGAAAATGACAAGACATCTAAATCCAGTCTGATCACCCTCTCCAGACTAGGGATGGGTACATTTCACATCTGAAACGATATGGTACCAATACTTGGTACCTGGGAATCGATACCGGCACTCGCTGGTACCAGTTTTCGGTACTTTTATGTGTATTATGTCGTATTAAATGTTATAAAATAAAATCTAAAAAATTTTCCATTTAACATTCACTACTGGTCGAATATTAGAACCACTTTCTCTTTCAATGTTTTTATATTTATGACAATTTCCATTGTACAAAGATTATCACTAAAGGCATAAAACTGTGAATGAACACATATGGATTCATGTAGCAAACGAAAAATTGTTAAAGAACTTTAAATATGTTTTATATGTTAGATTCCTTAAAGTAGCCGCCCTTTGCTGTGATGAATGAATTATTAACCTTTGGCCGTCTCTCAATGAACCTCTGGTAAGTTCTTTCAAGACTCTTTGGAAAACCATTTCAGGTGACCACCTCATGAAGCTCATGGAGAGAATGTTACGAGAGAAAAGCAGTAATCACAGCAAAGGGAGGCTATTTGGAAGAATCTAAAGTATAAAATTATAAAAGTTATAGTTTACATAGAAGCTGTAAATCTACAATAAAGCTGTAATCTAAAATATAAAAATGGTTAGAGTTATCTCACATTTTTTGTTTACTACATAACTCTATATATGTTCCTTCAAAGTTTTGTTGCTTTTGGTGAGAATCTACAATGTAAATAGTCATGAAAATAAAGAGACCCATTAAGTGAGAAAGTGCATCTAAAACTTTCGACCGGTAATGTATGTATTATTCTATATATAAACTTTAATGAATAAATCAAAACAACATCCAGCTGTTGGTATTGAAACATCTCAGTTGTTTCACACATTTCGTCAACATGAAAACCCTTAACTACGTAGTGTTTGTTTTTTTAATAAGGCACAAATTTAATGCACAAATTGTATTCATTAGCAGGCTTGTTAACGGTGCTGAATGCAGAAGTTGTAGCAATATATCTGAGGCTGACAAAAATCTGGTGCTTAACTAGGTGCTTCCTCAGATTAGAAGTATTCCCGCCACTGGCCTTGCACTTCACATTACATATTTTACAGCGACCGTAATCTGTTTGAGCATTTAAACCTTAACAATTTTCCCTCTAGTGTGGATTATCATGTGTTTCTTTAGATTTGCTTTTTGGTTGAATCTTTGTCCACATAGATCACAACAGAAAGGTTTCTGTCCAGTGTGGATTCTCATGTGTGTGTTTAAATTTCCTTTCCAGTTAAATCTTTGTCCACATCGATCACAACAGAAAGGTTTCTGTCCAGTGTGGATTCTCATGTGTGTGTTTAAACTTCCTTTTCGGTTAAATCTTTGTCCACATCGATCACAAAAGAAAGGCTTCTGTCCAGTGTGGATTCTCATGTGTCTGTTTAAACTTCCTTTTTCAGTAAATCTTTGTCCACATAGATCACAACAGAAAGGTTTCTGTCCAGTGTGGATTCTCATGTGTGTGTTTAAACTTCCTTTTTCAGTAAATCTTTGTCCACATAGATCACAACAGAAAGGTTTCTGTCCAGTGTGGATTCTCGTGTGTGTGTTTAAATGTCCTTTTTGGTTAAATCTTTGTCCACATAGATCACAACAGAAAGGCTTCTGTCCAGTGTGGATTCTCATGTGTCTGTTTAAATTTGTTTTTATGTTAAATCTTTGTCCACATAGATCACAACAGAAAGGTTTCTGTCCAGTGTGGGTTCTCATGTGTCTGTTTAAATGATGTTCTCTGTTAAATCTTTGTCCACATACATCACAACAGAAAGGTTTCTGTCCAGTGTGGATTCTCATGTGTCTGTTTAAATGTCCTTTTTGGCTAAATCTTTGTCCACATAGATCACAACAGAAAGGTTTCTGTCCAGTGTGGCTTCTCATGTGTCTGTTTAAATTTGTTTTTATGTTAAATCTGTGTCCACATAGATCACAACAGAAAGGTTTCTCTCCAGTGTGGATTCTCTTATGTATGTTTAAAGCGCATTTTCCAAGAAAGGTTTTACCACAGTCTTCACAGCTAAACTTCACTCCTGTCTGGACTTTCTTTGGCAATTCCACATTTTTCTTCTCTGTGAAACATTTCTTCTCATTCAACGAGCTTAAATATCCTATTTCTGAATTTATAATATCTTTCTGAAGAAAGCCACGGTGAACAAATTGTTCAGCAAACTCAGGGGAGCTAAAAGGTTTGTTAATGTTTCCATCTGACTCAGGAGCTCTGCTGTCCTTCCAGTCATCGTCCATGTCCTTAGATTTCAGTCCAGAGTCTGACAAGCGTTTGAGATCAGAGACGGGGTGCTTTACATCATCTGCCTTTTCATCCTTCTCAGTGTCTTCAGTTTCTCCATGATCTTGTATCCTGATGGATTCTTCTCCTCCATCAATGTCTTCTGGAAGCGCTCTGCCTCTAATTTGGTCTTGATAAAGCTGTGAGAGCAGAGGGGACTGTTTATCATCCTCACTCTTTATGGGAGTAGCAGTGACTGGAAACCTGATGGCATCAATCTCCTCCTTCCCATTGAGCTGCTCTCCCCCCAGACTGGTGTAGACCTCCTCCTGTTCCTCCTTTATGTGGTGGAGCTTTGGGCCATGTAGGTTAGCACAAGGTCTGTGCTTTACAGGAGCTTCTTCTTTAACCGTCAACATCTGCTTAATATCTGCAGGAAACATTGAAACACATCATGTATATTAGAAAGTTTTTTGATTTCAGCCCAGACTGAGTCACTTTTTATAAAGATATTTAGGTACTTTGGTTACATTAAATTCTTTTGTTTAATTACCATTTATTCTTATTCTTTTATTTTGCATTGTTGCTTCTTATGTCTGTTGATTTATGTCGTTATCTATTCACTTATTTTCAACAACCACATACTGAAACCATTTTTTTCTTTTTTGTCTCCATCTCGCTTGTCTACGATTGTTTCCAGTGTGCCGCATAATTAATATTTTTAACTAGTTTCTATGTGGAATTATCAGGTTTTAAAGCAGGTACAATAAGCAATGAACATGTCAACATTTTCTCTGTTTAAATATTTCTTATAAAAACAATGAGAGTATCCACACCAGATGTTGGCAACTATCAAATACTCCTCATATAACAAGAAATTAAAGCCAATTATTCCACAAAGAAAGTTATGGGCAAAAACCTGGAATGACGGAGAATAATTATTTAACCCATGAAGAAATAGATGTCTGAAGGTGGATAAAAAGCCAAACAACCATATTAAATCTGTCAGGATTTAGAAAGCATATTTTATATGTTCAAATCAATATCAGCTGGTTTAAAATTTATTGATAACCTTAACAGAAGGTTTCTTATTACTAAAGTATTGCACAGAGGGGTAAAACCGGTAAAAATCAAAGAGACCTTCACAAAAAGGTCTTACTTTGCAAAATATAATAATGGCAATGGTTATAGCTGCATTTCTAAGCTTCTGACTGTTCCAGTGAGCGCTGCTGCAACCATAATCCTGAAGTGGAAAGGACATAATTTCAACGTAGACCAGTCAAAGCCAGGTGCCCCTAGAAAGACTTCTGGTTTAAGGTAGCTGTAGTTAAACCTTAACTTAAGAAACCTTCTCTTGATCAAGATGACTTGAAAAATTACAGATCTATATCCAATCTTCCATTCTTATCTAAAATTCTTGAAAAAATTGTTGCTAATCAAAAGTGTGAGCATTTACACAGCAATGACCTGTTTGAAGAGCTTCATTCAGGTTTCAGAGCTCATCATAGCACTGAAACAGCTCTGCTGAAAGTCACTAATGATATTCTTCTGGCCTCAGATAATGGACTTGTGTCTGTTCTGGTTCTGTTAGATCTCAGTGCGCATTTGATACAGTTGATCATAATATTCTCTTAGAAAGGCTGGAATATGCTGTAGGGATCAGGGGAACAGCGCTAGGCTGGTTTAAATCTTATCTGTCTGACAGATTCCAGTTTGTTCATGTAAATGATTCATCTTTAAACTACAGGGTTAATTGTGGAGTACCACAGGGTTCAGTACTTGGGCCAATTCTCTATATGCTTCCAATAGGTAAAATTATCAGGTAGTATGGGATACATTTTCACTGTTATGCTGATGATACTCAGCTTTACTTATCCATAAATCCTGATGAGCCCAACCAGTTAGATTACAAGCATGTCTTGAAGACACAGAAACTTGGATGACCTTAAATTTACTGCTTTTAAATTCAGACAAGACAAAAGTTGTCGTCTTTGGACCGGAGTCTTTAAAAAAAACTGCTTAGTCAATCACTTAATCTGGATGGCATTAAATTGACCACCAGTAATAAAGTAAAAACCTTGGTGTTATTTTCGACTTGGACATGTCATATAAATCCCAGATTTAACAGGTTTCTAGGATTTCCTTCTTTCACCTCCGGAGTTTAAACAGAGTTGAAAACATTCGACTCAAACGGGTCTAGATAAAAAGGTAACAAACCCGTCATTTTTTTAAGTAACCTGCCAAAAACATGACCTTTTCATTGCATTCATAGTGAACAAACACGTTATTCTGACGAAAATGTTTTAGACGTTTCCTCGTTGGTCATATTTCAGGCTGTTGTGTCAACAATATGCGGGTGTTTAGAGAGATGCAAGGGCATCCAAATTTCGGCAGGCATGCACTTTTCGGCGTAACACCGCTCTGCTCTATTACCATAACGCACCTTGTATGCGCAAGTTAACAGATCGCTAACGATGTGACCATGAATTTCTGACTCTTGGGTCACTTGACCACAGTCGAAACTGATGGGAAACCCATATGTGTCAATGTTGAAAAGGCAGTGAGTTTGTAGCTCTGAGAAATGTTCAATTTGTAGTAAGGTGTAGGGAGACCTCTAGTGGTGAACACTGGTAGGTGCATTCTCTAGTTTTGAACTGCGCAACATTTTAATCATGTCAAGCCAGGGCATGTAATCAGTATCAGCAGCTCAAGTAGCAGACGAAACATAAGCTTAACATGATAAGAGCTGCATGGAAAATTATCGTGCATTTTCCTCTGCATATATGTGTAATGTATAGTTTGTTTTTGATACCATTTGATGTTATTTCTGTCATATTGAAGACTGTTTAGCAGTAGAAGCTACATGCTAAAGCTAATAACATCCGGTGCAGTATTTGCCATGTCGGCAAGGTTAAGCATTTCTTTTCTAGACCACACATACATATTCTAATGTATGTAAATATTAGGGCTGCTGTATGTCATCTGTTCAATGATTAAAGGACCCTAACGTTATTCAAGCATCCTGTATGTGCTCCTTACCGGTGTTGTGCCATAAAGTGATGATCTGCCAAAAACTGATCGGGTAAGACCGGGCGCATCCTGCAGAGGAGCAAGCAGCAAGAGGAGGAGGAGGAGGTTGCTGCAGGAGTTCATCAAGCCTGTCGAGTGTTTTGTTTAGAGTTCTTTCTCGGTGGTTTTGTTCTTAAAGTCAAACAATATTAACACCTATAAAACAGGTATATTTCTATGGTCAAAGTTACAGTAAAGGGTTATTATTTATTTATTTTGAAAAAAAAAATAGAACAGGTAGTACTGTGCACAATGAAAACGTTGCCAAATTACGAGATTACCTACTGTGTTGTACTCAGAGGAATTATATTTTACCGATCTCACTGAAGCCATTAATTCCCAACTGGCCAAAAATTCATGTTATTCTCTGCTAAAATTGATTATGGCCAATATTTCCTGACCCATGAAATGCAATTTCTGCCTTATATTACAATGCTTTGCTCTGAGTGAATGTATTTCAAAGATCTCACTGAATGCACTTTGTCCAAAATGGCTAAAATAGCCAAAAATCTGGGTTTTGTCCTCTGCCACAAATTGATTATGGCCTATTTCCTGACCACTGACATGCAATTTCTACCTGATATGACTGTTTCAGTCTGAAGAATTATATTTTACTGATCTCACTGAACACAACCCCTTCTACACTGAAAGAGTTCCCCCAATTAAAAAAAGTAGGGCTATTTCCATTGCCAAAAATTGATCATGGCGTATTCCATGACCCATGAAATGTAATTTCTGCATATAATTGCTTTATTTCATTCAGGGAGATCATATTTAATAGATTTTGCTGAGCACAGACCCTCCCACGCTGAAAAAGATCCCCACATTGACAATATAGGGGTGTTTCACTTGCCAAATATTTATCTTGGCTTTTTTCATGAACCATGGAATAAGATTTCTGCATGAAATGGCTCTGTACAGCTTTAAGAGATTATATTTTACCCGATCTTAGTGAACACAATGCTTCCCACACAGAAAATTGACCCAAAATCGTTTCTTCTCTGCCAAAATTTGATTATGGCTTATTTTCTACCCAACTAAATTCCATTTCTGCCTAAAATTTCATTTTACAGATCTTGTGGAAGGTTGTCGGTCACACACTTAAAGAAAATGGACAAAATGGCCTTAAAATAGCATTTCATTCTGATAATGAGCAGATTAGCGTGATAACTGTTTATTGCTTTTGTTTTTCAAAATAAAATACACTACATTGGAATACATTCATGTAAGTTTATTGTTAAATTGCATCAAATGTCATTTTATTAATCAGGTACCACTACATTTTAAATGAATTTCCTCTTTATGAATATTTGAACTTTTAATAAATGTGCTATTTTAGTATTACTTTGCTTTGTTTTATTGTGAAATACTGATTGGCCTCGCTTGCTTGTTCTTGGTCAAAACACTTACCTGCTAATTACAAGTCCTTTTTAAGTGCGATAGTAGAGGTTTGCATTCGAGTTTTATGACAGTTTTGTGACATGGATCAGACATTTTCAATTCTAAGATCAATGGAACTTTTCATCTACCCAGCAGTCAAATTTTTGGAGAAAAGCAAAGAGCTTCATTGTTTGAGGTGGGTTAATAGTTACACTCAATGCTGCATTTTACTACTGTAATTATTTGTTGTTGTGACAAAGGTATTGTTTTACAAAAATTTGCAATGGAATTATAAATGGGATGAATGAGGATTAGCGTGGGTTGTGATTACCAGTCATTTAGAAAATAAAGTGATGTGTTTATGTTTGTTATCAGACTAAACATTTGTCATAAAGTCATAAACATCAGAAACTAGGATTAAAAAACCTATTTTAGAATTTATTTGCATTGATTTTAAAGTCATATAACCAAATGCAACAGAATAATGACATACGAATAAAATAGCCTTGAATGTCCAATTTTGGTGACCTGTGGTAGCTTAGAGTCCAGAATGAAAATCCCATACGGAAAATTCCTGATAGGGAATGTTATTTGTAATGTCAAGTTGACTTCAGTACTCAAAATGTTGTTTTAATCTGATTTAGTATCAACAAAAGGTAGTATTATACTTCCTACTGATCTCTAGATTTGGGGTGTAATATTTCAACTTTTTAACGATTCGGTTTTCAATCATTTACTGTGTAATTAAACTATATTTGTGTATTTAAATTGATATTAAGTTTGGTTATTGAACTTCGTCCTCAGTGTAATATTTAGGAGCGGGTTAGTTCAGATATATTTTGTTTACTACAGTTTGGAGCCAAAAAAAATAAATAAATAAAAATCAGGAGGTTAAGTTCATTGATTTATAAATAGAAATGTATATTGGTGATGTTTACATACATTGTAATTGTTTATGTAATAACACCTATACGTTTTTTCACCCGAAGCTTGAACAGCTTGGAGTACTGAAGAGTTCACCAATGTGTTTTTCATTATAAATACATTATTTACTTTAAGTGCAGTACCTGTTTTACATGTTGAAAAATCTTTGGGGTGGTCTGTATGTCAACTGTGTTTTTTCTTCCTGATCTCAACAAATTAAACATTGATTGATAACTAATGATGTTGTTCATGTTGCTACAAAACGTTCATATTTAGTTTTGTTTTTAAATAAATAGTCATTTCAACCTTTGCATAAATATGCAGCTTATTGTGTTCTGCATAGTTATTTTGAATACTATACATTTCATCAATACAATATCAATAATAATGAAAGAAATCCTTAATTTCTCTTTTCTACCTCAGATGGCAAGTTATTCTATTGTCGACATGGAGGCACACCTTATTCGCTCCAGGTAAAGGTTTTGTGTGGACAAAAAGCTCCAGATAAAGAGTTAGAAAGTGAGGTGAGATGTCAAAACTGATACTTTACTGTGCAGCAGCTGGATATGAACTGATTTTGAGAAGGGAAAAAGTCTATGCATTTTTTGTGCACTTATGATATTTTAAAAACTGTTTCACATGTTTGTTTATTAATGCGTACCTTACACTCTTGGTCAGAAAATATAATCAAGACAATACTGACAAGGCCTTTATCATCGACACATTTGAATCAACAAGCGTATGGCAGCAGAACAAACCAAAAATTAGGGTAAGAAATTTCTTTTTCTAACCAGAATTTGCAGGTCTTTCACAAAAACGTATTAAGACTTTGAATTCTCACAAATAACATTTTGTTACATTGTCTTACAGATTGACCCAAAATCATATAAATATATCCTGGGAATAGTAAAAGAAAGCAACCACTAGATGCTTGTGGTACTATTCTTCAAAATTTGATTTCTAATTCATTTCATTTGTCTAACTATACATGTCTTTTAAATCATTCATAAGACTCAGTGGGCTAAATGTATCTCGATGGGCAGGTGATACCTTTACTCACCCTATTCAACAAGACTCCACCTCATGTGGTGTCTACGCCCTTATGGTATATAACTATTTGATTTTACAGAATTTTATTGAAAGGCAATTCAAATTTATTCAAGTAAATGTTTTTTAAACAAAACTTACACAAAGACTTAGACTGTTCAAAGCTTAAAAAATGTATCAAGAGTAAGGATTGAGGTAAACGGTACAGCAGGTAAAGGGAGAGATCTAGGAAACAATATGTAGTGTCAAGGATGGGGTATAAAGAGAGTGGATGAATGGTACAAAGGCCTGTGTTGCATGACAATTTGCCAATAGATGCCTTTATGCTGTATTAAAGGTTTTGTTAAAAATGGCTATAGGAGAAAATCATAAAAAGATTGGCTGGTAGTTTTGATGAGTGTTGAACTTAAGGTACACAAAGAAACTATGACTGGAGTGGGTACCACAGTGACTGAAGCCCACAGAGCTTTCAAAGAAATGTCCACCTAAAAATAAATTTGCCCACTCTCTAAACAAAACACTCAGCTGACAGGCTGGATAAACTCCTGCGGAAACCTCCTCCTCCTCCTCCTCGCCCGGTCTTACCCGATCAGAACCCGGGGCGGATATCAACATCAGAACCAGCACCAATGCACAGTCCTTACTTCTAAAAGACATTGCTATTGAACAGTCAAAGAAGACCCAATATGTTTAAAACCCTCATTCTCTTATGAAAACGAGCGACAACTTATTTTGGCAACCTCCTTCATTAAAACAATTTAGCTTAATTAGTTTCTAAGAAAACTTGTATCAGTGTCGAAGGACAACAAACCAATCAAAATGGCGGACGTGGGTCGTTCCTACCGAGTAACGAAGCATTTACGTTTTAAGTCTATGGTGAACATTTGGTCTTTAAGAAGCTAATCCATTAGTTACCTAAAATGTTCCTAAACTGTAACTGACATGAAAACATACAAACCTAATCTGTGCAGCAAAACTTTAGGGTTGAAATCAGCCTGCTGATCTTCTCTGTCCTCTTTAGCTGTTTGGGAAATCTCTCCCACTGCTGCACTCTGCCACCGTTTGAGCTGCTGTCTCCACATCTTTGTTGTTAGCTTCTCTTCAAAAGATCCTTTAACAGTTACTGAGTAGTTATAACACCGATGCGTCGAGCTTGTAGAGCAAAACTGTCATATCTTCTTCTTCTTCTTCTGGTGTTTAATGGCGGTTGGCATGAATCTGTAGGTGTGCATTACCGCCACCACTGGTATGGAGTGTGGTTCAACATGGATTAATATCTTATATACTCAAATTCTATTAAATAATTTTGTTCTGTTTAGGAATCTTAAAATAATTTGTATATGTTTGCTCCCTATTTTCTTTTGTAATGAATCTATTATACTAAACTTTTCTTTAATCCGTTCAAATTCTCTCTTCATGCTTCTTCTTTCCAGCTCATATTTCAGACACTCTAATAAAACATGTTCAATTGTTTCATCCATCCCACAGTGGTCACATTGTCCTGTATTATGTTTATGTATTTTAAAAAGTGTATAATTAAGTCCTGTATGTCTAATCTTAGTCTTGTTATTACCCTTTCCTCCTTTCTGCTCCTTCTTCCAGTTCTTTTTTCACCGGCTGCCTTTTTGATCCTATAAAACCATCTTCCTTTTCTTTCATCCCACCTTTTCTGCCATTCTTCCTTCAATTTTTGTTTGATGATGCTTTTTGCTTTTGATTTACTTAAATGTACTGTAAAATGTATAAGATTTTGCATTGCCTTCTTAGCCATCTTATCTGCCATCTCATTTCCTTTAACCCCAATATGTGCTGGAACCCATAAAAATACTATTGATAAACCCATCATTTGTAGCCTGAATAAAGTATGCTGTATTTCTAGTAGAATGTCTGGCCCGCTGTCTGAATGGTTATGTTTTAAACTCAATAATACTGAGCTTGAATCTGAACAAATTATTGTTTTTAAAGGTTTTATGTCTTCCACTCACTGTACTGCTAAAAGTATTGCAAACATTTCTCCTGTGTATACTGATAAACCATTTGTGATTAGTTTTCCTACTCTTATTTGAAATTCCGGTACTATGAATGCTATTCATACTTTGTCATTTATTTTCGATGCATCTGTATAAATCTGAAGATATTGATAATAATTATTAACATATTCTTGTACTATATTTAACTCTAATATACATGTTCTTTTCTTTTTTCCATTAAAGACATCTATGCTTCTGGTAAGATCCATGGTGGTACAACATCTATTGGCAGTATCAAACTTATTACTGTATTTTGTATATGAAACTCTTCTGATATTTTTTTAATGATCCATCCAAAACTTCTTGTCTCTTTTTTAATTTTGTCCCAGCATGGCTTCAAGATGTCTTGTGGTGGATGTTGGGGCCATCCATTTTGGTCGCACATTTTGACGCACGCAACTCAACAGACATCGCAGCTCTGACGTCACTGGGAGTATAAACCGGCTGAGATGCAGAGTTTCGGGGCCATTTCCCGCCTGTCGCAGCACAGCAAATAGGAGGCGCATTTCTGGTGAGACAAGAGCTCGCAGGCGAACTTTTGCTCCACAAGGCCATTCCCGGAAGAGCTTGAAAGCTGGAAATCTGTCTGATACGAGAATGTAATGGAATTTTCTAATCAAAGTGGAGAGAAGTTGACTCGCAACAAGAGAAAATCTGGACTTTGTCTTTATAAGTTTTATTCAAAGGCATTCAGCGTTTGAATGACTCTGTCACCGAGCAAGTCAGTTAAGCAGAGCCACAAACACCATTTAAACACAGTATTTATACCAAACATGACAGTGTTATCTCAACTTCAAAGAGTCTGTGTTTTATGACCCTAGACCTTCCTGGGGTTCAGAGGTGACAAAGTTATCTAGGAACAGACCCATCTGCACTTCCTGAGACATCACCCTAAATGATGGGTTTTAACCATTAAACTTCTGATAATGGGCTGCACGGTGGTGCAGTTGGTAGCACTGTTGCCTTGCAGCAAGAAGGTCCTGGGTTTGATTCCCGGCCTGGGGTCTTTCTGCATGGAGTTTGCATGTTCTCCCCGTGCATGTGTGGGTTCTCACCGGGTACTCCGGCTTCCTCCCACAGTCCAAAGACATGCCTGTTAGGTTAATTGGTCACTCTAAATTGACCTTAGGTGTATGAATGAGTGTGTGCATGTTTGTTTGTGTGTTGCCCTGCGATGGACTGGCGACCTGTCCAGGGTGTACCCCGCCTCTTGCCCATAGACTGCTGGAGATAGGCACCAGCTCCCCCGCGACCCACTATGGAATAAGCGGTAGAAAATGACTGACTTCTGATAATGGCTTTTACAGCTTCCTCCTCTAACAGATGTTCTGAGGAGTGAGGTAACCTAAAGGTCATACACTTTGGAGCACTTAATAAAAGAATTTCCATCACACTCCCCCCTTGTGATTACAAGACAATCACATAAAAAAGTCTAGCAAACCATCACCCAGAAAAATAATCAAAAGAAAAGAAAAAAAAAAAAAAAAACAGAGGAAAGAATATGTATATATCTAACGTCATAAAGTCATGGCCCCCACCAAGATTGAAGGTACGCAAATCACTAGGAAAACAAAACTGAAATAACAAGGATAGCAACACCACAAAAGAATAAACCACCAGAACTCTATGTACACCACTAAAATGCCGAACATCAGTAGTAACTCCCCAAACAATTTAGAGCCATCACATCATTATAGCACCTTAAGCAACATAAAATCCATCACTATCCATACCACCTGTCATCTCAAATGCAGAATCATCACAATCAGTACAAACAGAAATTAAGTCTACATCCTTATCAACTTTTAACATGGGAAGATTTATCAGTCTCATTACCATCCCCTTAACCATTGGAATAATGCAACATGAAAGAAACATCAAAATCAAAAATCAAAATAAAAGAATCACTCCAATCTTAATTAACCAAGAAGTCTATCCACCAGTAAAGAACCAAGACCAAGGATTCCAAGAGGAACTCATATTTTCCTTCTGTTGGGTCGTCAGCAATTCCTCAAACTTATCATGGATACTTGTCATGTTCTTAGACACATCAGGAATAAAAGTGCAACATTGTTCCCCAATTAAATGACAAACACCACCCCGCTCAGCTAACAGATAATCCAAAGCCATTCTATTTCGCAAAGTCATCGTTCTAATAGCTTGCTGCTCCTTAGTTAGAACAGTGAAACCTTCCTCAGATAAAGCAGTAAGATTTTCTAACTCAACTGACAACTCATTAATCCTATGGGCGGCGTTAGCAGCACCATAACTAGGAATAAGTGTACCCAAAATCCCTTTCCAATGTGGAATCCTAGCTCTCTTTTGCCGTTTGAGCATTGTCTTCCTCTCTAATAATGGGCTGATTGAATTATAAGTTCTGACTGTAGGTAGTAAGTGAGCTAGATAACATACTCCAGACCAATCAGCAGGCAGATACAGATATGATCTATTCCCACACATCCAAACCATGTTCTTAGGACACGAGAACCCATCTCTACTAGGAAAAGTAACAAGAACCCTGGTTAATTTACCTGCCATGCCATACAATTGACTTCCATTCGGTAAGGCTGTAAGATTAAGAGTTAACACAAAAGGATCTGGAGCCAAAGATTCTGAAATAGTATAAGGATCAGTTCTGACAGGACATGGTCCAGATGTATTACTGTGGGTCAAGGCACATGCAACTGGTATAATAGCTTTGCAACCCTCTGTCTTTCCAAGGAAATAAGGTGTGCTTTCCTCCTGTGTAATACAAATATCTGGATCTTTAATCGGATTTCTATTATCCCGAATTCTATAAAGAGTTTCTGTAGAAGCACCTGTTAAATTAGTCTCACTAGAAAATCTACTAACATTTCTACTTTCCCTTACAGTATAATTCCTCACCCAAGGAAAAATGACCTCCACCAACCGGTTATCTGGGAAGAAAGTAGCTAGAGTATATGCAGTATCAATAGGAACAGGTACCAAAAATGGTTGATCATTAATAGCATGTGGAATCAAACAACAAACATAGCAACTATAATTTCTTATCTTCCTCACAGTTTGATGCATCAGTTGCCACCAAACATTATCAGTATGATCTTGGTAGTCAGGAAAGTGATTAATCTCTCTTCGAATCCACTGATGAGTATTATTAGCATAATTCCTCAGATTAGCCATACATTGTCTTTGCTGTACCTTTTCCCAAATGAGCACAGGAGTAATAAAAATACTTGCAATACCAATCATTAGCATCCGAACAGAACATCTTCCATTTAACTGCATCGTGACCCTGAAGTGGAATGTCCTTTCTTCTGGTACTGAAAACAAACAGTTTTTTCCAAAGAAAACAAATCATAACCACAACTTTAAAAAAAAATAAAAAATCCTGCTGCCTCTCCTGAGTGGCTTCTGCGCTTCAAGCTGCCCTGTTACCATGCTGGTACAGGTGGGCGGTCGTTGGAAGCTCCTCTAGGTAGGAGGTTCAGAACCAGGATGCTGCTCAGGTGGTGTTCCAGTGAATACCTTGCAGTGCGTAAAATGGACCCAGGTGTCACGTTCCTGGACCTTTACGGCAGTGTGAGTCACCAGCAGAATTTGAAACGGACCTCTCCACCGTTTGTCTCTCCAGTGACGTCTCCTGGTATCTCTAATCAGCACCCACTGTCCTGGCTGGAACTGGTGCAGGGGTCTGTCAGCTACTGGGGGTAAGGCAGCTTTCACCATCTGATGGGAGAGAGATAGAGAACGTGACAGAACCTTACAATATTCCAACATGGAATGTTCAAAATGAGCAGTTGTTAGTGTGCTTAGGTTAGTACTCGGTCTTCCCCCTGTATTTGCAGGTCTCCCAAAAAGGATTTCAAAAGGACTCGAATTAGCTCTGGATCTATTTCTCATCCGCATATACATAAGAACCAGAGGGAGAGCTTTTGGCCAGGACAACCCTGTTTCTTCACAGCATTTAACCAACTTATTCTTTATTGTTCCATTTTCTCATTCTACTGCTCCACCTGATTGTATGTTAGGCCCAATCCCAACCAAATTATTTAAGGAAGTGTTCCCTCTGATTACCAGCCCCATTTTAGATGTGATTAATCTATCTTTAGTAAATGGATATGTACCACAAGCTTGACGATGCCCCTCTCCAGAAAGGTGTCACAGGTAGACACAGAGTCAGGCCAGGTGTAGCTTCTAGGAAGAGAAAAGAGAGAGGACATGAAGTTAGAAGCTGAAATACTAGCAAATAATGCAAAATTGGAGAGTAGTGTGAGAATGTAGCGAAGAGGGTGAAAGTGGTCATTATGTCCTCCAGCAGCCTAAGCCTATATCAGCATAACTACTGAGATAGCTCAGGATAACTTAAGCCGCTCTACTCTAAGCTTTATCAAAAAGGAAAGTTTTAAGCCTAGCCTTGAAAGTAGACAGGGCCTTTGCCTCATGGACTAAAACTGGGAGCTGGTTCCACAGGAGAGGAGCCTGATAACTAAGGGATCTGCCTCCCATTCTACTTCTAGAGACTAGGAACCACCAGTAAACCTTCAGTCTGAGAACGAAGGGCTCTGTTAGGAACATATGGAACCATCAGATCTCTGATGTATGATGGAGCTGGATCATTAAGGGCTTTATATGTGTGGAGGAGAATTTTAAATTCTATTCTGGATATAACAGGAGCCAATGAAGGGAAGCTAAACTAGGGGAAATATGATCTCTCTTTTTAATTTTCATCAGAACTCTTGCTGCAGCATTTAGATTCAACTGAAGGCTTTTAACTGCATTTTATGGACATCCTGATAGTAACAAATTACAATAGTCCAGCCTTGAAGTAACAAATGCATGGACTAGTTTTTCAGCGTCACTCCTGGACAGGATATTTCTAATTTTGGCAATGTTCCGGAGGTGAAAGAAGGAAGTCCTAGAAACCTGTTTAATATGGGATTTAAATGACATACTAAGCTCCTTCTTCCTGCTGTCTCAATCTTTTACCCACAGCTTTCCTTAAGAAAGCTTTACCCGTAATAACATCTGATTTAACACAAATAATAAACATGTCCCTTTTGTCAGGTGTTTCCCCCCAGGCCCTGAAAACAGCAATTATCAAACCTCTATTGAAAAAGAGCAACTTGGACAAGCTGCTACTACAGAACTACAGGCCTATATCAAACCTCCCCTTCATCAGTAAGTTTATTGAAAAAGCCGTGTTTCAGCAGTTAAACAACTTCCTAACAATGACCAACCGCTTCAATGTCTTCCAGTCAGGCTTCCGTGCTCACCACAATACAGAGACTGCTCTTGTCAAGGTGTTCAAGGACATCCGTATAAATGCAGACTGTGGAAGAACCACATTGCTGGTATTATTGGACCTTAGTGCAGCATTTGACACTGTCGATCACTCCATTTTATGAGAGCACCTGGAAAACTGGGTTGGCCTTTCTGGAACAGCACTCAATTGGTTTAAATCCTACTTGAAGGACAGGGACTTTTTTTGTGTCAGTAGGTAACGTTACATAAGAGACCACAAAGTTCACATGTGGCGTTCCCCAAGGGTCCATCTTAGGGCCCCTCCTATTCAATATCTACATGCTCCCCCTAAGTCAGATTTTAATAAACAACAACGTAAGTTTTCATAACTATGCAGATGACACACAGCTATACATTATGATGTCACCAGGTGACTAAGAGCTAAGAGAATAGACTTTAAAAATACTTCTGTTAGTCTATAAATCACTGAATGGCTTAGCACCAAAATACATTACAGACTTGTGGTCAGTGTATCAACCACCCAGACCTCTCAGGTCTTCTGGCTCAAATCTACTCTGCATACCCAGACCCAGAAATAAACATGCAGCTTTTAGTTCTTATGCTCCAGTAATCTGGAATAAACTCCCAGAAAACTGTAAAAGCGCAGAAACCCTAAATCGTTTAAATCAAGATTAAAAACTTATTTGTTTAGAGTGGCCTTTGACTGTGCCATCTAAACAATATTAGTTACGTTTTCGGTCCAGTTTTCCTTTCATTTTCTTATCCATTATTCTATTCTATTCTATTTTCTTTATTTTTATTTTTTTTAATTACCTCTGCTTGATCTTTCGTATCATTGTAATGTTTTTCCTTGTGTACAGCGCCTTGAGTGCCTTGTTGCTGAAAAGCGCTATATAAATAAACTTGACTTGACATATCCTGGTCATAAATAACCCCAAGGTTTTTTACTTTATTACCGGAGGTCAATTTAATGCCATCCAGATTAAGTGATTGAGTAAGCAGTTTCTTTTTTAAAGACTCCGGTCCAAAGACGACAACTTCTGTCTTGTCTGAATTTAGAAGCAGAGAATTTAAAGTCATCCAAGTTTTTAAGTCTTCAAGACATTCTTGTTGTCTATCTATCTGGTTGGGCTCATCAGGATTTATAGATAAGTAAAGCTGAGTATCATCAGCGTAAACAGGAAAATTTATCCTTTGCTGCCTGATAGTTTTACCTATTGGAAGCATATACAGGGGTTGGACAATGAAACTGAAACACCTGTCATTTTAGTGTGGGACGTTTCATGGCTAAATTGGACCAGCCTGGTAGCCAGTCTTCATTGATTGCACATTGCACCAGCGAGAGCAGAGTGTGAAGGTTCAATTAGCAGGGTAAGAGCACAGTTTTGGCCAAAATATTGAAATGCACACAACATTAAGGGTGACATACATGGGTTCAAAATAGGACAGATTGTTGGTGCACGTCTTGCTGGCACATCTGTGACCAAGACAGCAAGTCTTTGTGATGTATCAAGAGCCACGGTATCCAGGGTAATGTCAGCATACCACCAAGAAGGACGAACCACATCCAATAGGATTAACTGTGGATGCAAGAGGAAGCTGTCTGAAAGGGATGTTCGGGTGCAAACCCGGATTGTATCCAAAAAACATAAAACCACGGCTGCCCAAATCACGGCAGAATTAAATGTGCACCTCAACTCTCCTGTTTCCACCAGAACTGTCCGGGGGACTGTTTTGAAGCGTTGCTGCGCATCCGCAGTTAAACTCCAAGAAAGCGGTCAGTCCCGTCCTTTGGCCTTCTTGACGAAAAGGAAAAATATGATCTGACCATCAAAGTCGACTTGGGATGAAAACACGGTGGCGGTTCGTTTCCTCGAACTCCGTGTTTTTAGTTACGTGTTAAACTCACGTCTTCGATCGGCAAAGTGAAATTTCTGGCCTTCCTAGTCCAGAAACCTCAGTTATGAATTGTTCGTTGTCCAACGAGAGAGAATGAATGAACTTCCACGAGCTCTTCTCTTAAAGGAGCGCACTTCAGTTGCTAGTCCGGTCTCTAGCAGAAGGCGGCGTGTTCATAACGAATGCCTTCCTATATAGCGTCTTGTGACGTCAGACTTGGGACGCTCGTCATATCCGTCGCAATGCTCGATGGGATATGTAGGAGCGGCTGTCCTGGATACCAAAATGGCCGATGTCATTGGAGAGGCACAGTGACGTCCAACAACGTGCAGATAGTCCAATACTCAGCAAACAAGTGGTCCAACATTCCCCCCTAGGTTCAAAGGGTGAGATGAATCGCAGTCTTTGAAGCTACTGGGACCATTCTGTCCTTTGCTGAACAATCAGTGATCCGTGGCGAAGCAGAACAAAACAAAACTGTCTCTGTGTTCCTCAAAACCTACGACTGTGTAGGATAGAGGTTAGCCTGGGCAGGACTAAACTCTGACTAACTCATACCTTTCTACGTTGTTCAATGAGAAAATACAGGACAATACATTCATATCATCATTACATTCCTTGGTCATCAGCTTTGGTAACCTTGAGACAAAATGAAACAATAAAAGATACCGTACACATATATGTACAGGTCCTTCTCAAAATATTAGCATATTGTGATAAAGTTCATTATTTTCCATAATGTCATGATGAAAATTTAACATTCATATATTTTAGATTCATTGCACACTAACTGAAATATTTCAAGTCTTTTATTGTCTTAATACGGATGATTTTGGCATACAGCTCATGAAAACCCAAAATTCCTATCTCACAAAATTAGTATATCATTAAAAGGGTCTCTAAACGAGCTATGAACCTAATAATCTAAATCAACGAGTTAACTCTAAACACCTGCAAAAGATTCCTGAGGCCTTTAAAACTCCCAGCCTGGTTCATCACTCAAAACCCCAATCATGGGTAAGACTGCTGACCTGACTGCTGTCCAGAAGGCCACTATTGACACCCTCAAGCAAGAGGGTGAGACACAGAAAAAAATTTCTGAACGAATAGGCTGTTCCCAGAGTGCTGTATCAAGGCACCTCAGTGGGAAGTCTGTGGGAAGGAAAAAGTGTGGCAGAAAACGCTGCACAACGAGAAGAGGTGACCGGACCCTGAGGAAGATTGTGGAGAAGGGCCGATTCCACACCTTGGGGGACCTGCGGAAGCAGTGGACTGAGTCTGGAGTAGAAGCATCCAGAGCCACCGTGCACAGGCGTGTGCAGGAAATGGGCTACAGGTGCCACATTCCCCAGGTCAAGCCACTTTTGAACCAGAAACAGCGGCAGAAGCGCCTGACCTGGGCTACAGAGAAGCAGCACTGGACTGTTGCTCAGTGGTCCAAAGTACTTTTTTCGGATGAAAGCAAATTCTGCATGTCATTCGGAAATCAAGGTGCCAGAGTCTGGAGGAAGACTGGGGAGAAGGAAATGCCAAATGCCAGAAGTCCAGTGTCAAGTAC
The DNA here is from genome assembly GCF_021462225.1 of Girardinichthys multiradiatus. Lineage (NCBI taxonomy): Eukaryota > Metazoa > Chordata > Actinopteri > Cyprinodontiformes > Goodeidae > Girardinichthys > Girardinichthys multiradiatus. Next base: position 15,240,413 of record NC_061818.1, read on the forward strand.
CCACAGTCAGTGACAGTCTGGGGTGCCGTGTCAGCTGCTGGTGTTGGTCCACTGTGTTTTATCAAGGGCAGGGTCAATGCAGCTAGCTATCAGGAGATTTTGGAGCACTTCATGCTTCCATCTGCTGAAAAGCTTTATGGAGATGAAGATTTCATTTTTCAGCACGACCTGGCACCTGCTCACAGTGCCAAAACCACTGGTAAATGGTTTACTGACCATGGTATCACTGTGCTCAATTGGCCTGCCAACTCTCCTGACCTGAACCCCATAGAGAATCTGTGGGATATTGTGAAGAGAACGTTGAGAGACTCAAGACCCAACACTCTGGATGAGCTAAAGGCCGCTATCGAAGCATCCTGGGCCTCCATAAGACCTCAGCAGTCCCACAGGCTGATTGCCTCCATGCCACGCCGCATTGAAGCAGTCATTTCTGCAAAAGGATTCCTGACCAAGTATTGAGTGCATAACTGTACATGATTATTTGAAGGTTGACGTTTTTTGTATTAAAAACACTTTTCTTTTATTGGTCGGATGAAATATTCTAATTTTGTGAGATAGGAATTTTGGGTTTTCATGAGCTGTATGCCAAAATCATCCGTATTAAGACAATAAAAGACCTGAAATATTTCAGTTAGTGTGCAATGAATCTAAAATATATGAATGTTAAATTTTCATCATGACATTATGGAAAATAATGAACTTTATTACAATATGCTAATATTTCGAGAAGGACCTGTATATATAAAAACAAAAACAAAATTATGGTTCATAGCTTATTCGTCCAACTTCTATTAGGCACTGGTACCTGGCTGTGTCATTGGCAAAGGTGGTGCTATGAACCGTGAGGGAATGAATGTGAGGGAATCAATCCTGACCTGTAAACGCTTAACCTGTCTGTTTGCGGTGTGTGCCATTCCTGCCGTCACGACCCACCCGATTACAAGGAGAACTACCGTAACGGTCATAGTGTGGGTTTCTGTCCATTCTGTTCGCCGGGGGAACTGAGGGAGAGGTGTGAAGCTTAATTCCGCAGGGGTGAGGCTGAACTTAATCTGTTTGGTACCTTCCACTATCAGCTGTTTTTCAATACTAGCGTCAATGCTGAAATTATATCCCTTGAAGGAATCCATAATTTCAATTTCTGTATCATATCGATCGAGATTAAGGTGATGAAGGATTATGTCCCCGAGATGTAGGAGTGCACCTTGGGGTACGGAGACGAACATTGTTTGGTTGGGTAATTTTATTCTGGTAACGGTGTCATGTTGATCGTAGGATAGCAAGGCTTCTGTTACCGGTGTGCTTACAAGCCATCGGTTACCCGCACATTCGACCTTGGTTTCTAACCCTACATCCTTCAGAGTTACCTTTGCCTGACAATTTTGTTTGGGAGATCCCTTCCTTAAACCACACATGTAATCGGTGACATCTCTAATAAACGGGTTACTCGGGCACACCCAATGGAGGTCCTTGGTTTTGGCGCACAGGTCTAAATTGGGAATCAAATAAAGCTTTGGGTCGGCCTTGTGGTAAGCCAAGAGTGATGGGGTTTTTAGCTGTACGTGTGTGTTTTCCTTCCAAAACCCGACATTTAACACTGTTTTAAGCCTGTATACGTTTGCTCTTTCGATGATAGGAAGATTGAGCATAAATCCTATCTCTAGGTTATCTGGATTGACGAAAATTGGGATTGCACTGCCTAAGCTATAAGCTAGGTGTGTTTGTGGAGGTTGCAAGGTGTCTGTTGTGGTGGACTATAGGATTTTCTCTACTAAATCCAGCGGAACTAGGTAAGTGGGTATCCGTCCTTCGGTTATGCTGTCTACCGATGAACCAACCTCCCTAATCAGGTCCTGCATCAAATCTCTTACAACCTGTGTGTACATCAAATCATTCCCGACCACTTCTGTGAGGGTTTGCAGAGCGTGCAGGGTATTGTTAATAAGAGTGGAGTGTAAGTTTACAGTAACCACGGTGCCCTGGAGGGTCTTGGTTTGTATTTCTAATAGTCTCTGTTGGAGGAGGAGTCTTTGTTGGATTTCTGGCATTTCGTCATCCAATTCTTGCACGTGTCTCTGAATAGTTTTCAGGCTAACGGAATTTGCTGCTGAAAGGCCAATGGAAAACAAAGATCCCAGCGCCGCAGCTGAGGCTATCAATCCACCTAGGAATCTCTTTGGGCGTTTACTGCCGCTGAGGTCCTCCTCGGTGACCATGAATTTCTGCAGTTGTTTGAGGATATAGATTGTAGTTTGTTTGGCATGGTCTATGGTGTCGGGGGTTTGAGTCCCCCGAGGTCTTCCTTCAGTCATCAGTGGCGGAAGACGGATGTGTTTACGGTATACGTCCCACGGGTCTAGGCGCACGAAGACCCTCTGCGTGTGACGTCTACAGTGCGTAATAAGGAGCCCGGGGGTGTCTTGCAGGACTGTGCCGGTTGGTGGTCCTATCTGTATTACCCCGGTTGGTAGAGCAAGTGTGGAGCCAACAAGAATGCCGATCATCCAGATGACTTCCATCCTGCAACAGAGAAATCCTGACTATAGAAGGGAAAATCTTTTTTTTTTTATGGGTGGAGTTGTTAGTGGTTAGTGCATGTTAGTGTGGAGCTTATTTACATGCACTTATCTGGCTGACCCTATGCGCTACTCTCTCCTCCCTCATTTCCGGAAGGGAGCCCTGTTCCTGTGGAGGAGAGTCTGTGGTAGGGTTTGATTTGGTTCGCGTGAACCCATTTGTACATCGGGGCCTGTTTGGATTTTGAGATTCTTATTCTGTAGGCCACTGGTGAGAGTTTCCCCACAATTTCGAAGGGTCCTGCCCATTTTGGGAGAAATCTTCTGGAGCGTCCGGTTGGTAGGGCAAATCTGAAATAGAAAACTTTTTCACCCACTTCGTATTCACGGTGGGCTGCTTTCCAGTCATAATATGCTTTTGTGCCCTCTACGCTGGCTTCCAGGTTTGTTTGCGCCCAAGCGAATGTGGATCTGAGGTGCTCCTTCAAGTCTGTGACATATTGGTGTGCTGTGTAGGCAGTCGTCACACATCTTCTGGATGGTACAGTAGATGGAGTGGGAGAGTCATTTGCCTTCCAGTCATCATCTCAAAGGGTGTCACTCCTGTAGAGCGTTGGGGGGTGGACCGGATGGCCATCAGGATTAAAGGGAGTTTGATGTCCCAGTCCTTTCCGTTGTTGCTCACATACTTCTTTAGCATGGCCACTATGGTGCGGTTCATCCGCTCCACCTGGCCCGACGATTGAGGGTGGTAGGGAATGTGAAATTTTACTTCCACTCCCAGAATGTCAAACAGCGCTGTCATGATGCTTGAGGTGAAATGTGTCCCCCTGTTTGAGTTAATGGACAGGGGAAGACCCCACCGGCTGAAAACATGGTTCAGCAGAAGAACAGCTGTGGTTACAGCTGTGTCGTTTGGTGCAGGTAAGCATTCAACCCACTTGGTGAAACTGCACGTCACTGTTAGGAGGTATTTGTTACCTCTGGTCGATTTGGGGACCGGTCCAACCCAGTCGATTTGCAGGTGGGACCACGGGAATGTAACCCCCCTTCGCTGAAGTGGGGCCCGACCGAGTGGTTGTGACGGTTGGAACTGACAGCAGGTCAAACACCCTTGGATGTAGCTTTGGGTGTTGTGAGACATTGAAGGCCAGTATGCCACCTGTTGTAGAGTGTGGAGTGTGGCTTTAAGACCCCTGTGACCCCCTACAGGAGAGTCATGAGCGTAGGTTAACATGACCCCCCTGTGGTCAGTTGGTACCACCCATCGGGGCATCCCGCGCCCGTTGTGGGTGTAGACTAACAAACCTTTCTCCAGCTTCAGGTGGGACAGGTTACGTCGGAGGGTTCTTAGTTCTTTGGTCTCGCCCGTCGCTAATGGCAACGTTTCCGTTGCCGACCGCTGGCCACTAGCTCCCTGATGGTGTGGAGGTTTGGGTCTTGGTCCTGCATGGTTGTCAAGTCTGTGTCACTGGGTTTTCGTCCAAGGTGGAGAGTCTCCCCGGAGCTTTGGGGGTTTTCACGCCTCTCTTTCGTCTGTCGCCGAGTAACGGCACAGATGACATGGGTATGAGAGATAGGAAGCTGTTCTTTTTGGAAACTCCATGGGGTTCCACTTTCAGCTCCCAATCGGGCTAGACGGTCTGCTTCATCATTTCCGTCCTTGTCTGGGCCCTAGGTCCGGGAGTGACCTTTCACCTTTTTCCAATACACTACCATTCCCTGCTCTGTGGTGAGATGGTCACATGCCAGGAAGAGTTCGGAGTGTTTTATCTCTTTATTCCTGGCATTCTTCATTCCATTCTCTTTCCACACCGGGAGATGGGAGACGAAACTGTGCCGAGCATAGTTGGAGTCGGAGCAGATCACCAGTTGTTTAATGTCCAGGGCTGTAGCCTGCTGGAGGGTGATGAGTACTGCTGCGATCTCTGCATATTGACTTGTTTTCGGCCCCAGTTGGTAGTGGTGTGGTTCGGTGACGTGGTGTCCAACCCAGATGATGCCCACACCAGCCTGTAGTCGACCTTCATGAAGAAAGGCGCACCGGTCAATGTAGGCTCTTGGAAGCCCTTCACACACCTTTTCATCAAAATAGCGGGGATTCGAGGAAAACTGGGAGGTGGCAGGTTTGTCAATGGTGGTCGCTACGGTGTCGCATTCACAGTGCTGACACTCTGCTAACCCTTGTCCCAACACCATTTTATTATTCTGATCGTACTTAACCTCAACGTTATAACCTTGGAGTGCCTTCGTCCATGTTGCGATGCGATTGTTGGACGCTCTTCCTTCTCTCAACCGTTCGCTGTTCAAGAAAGTGACCGGTTGATGGCACGTCTCAATAATGACTTTCGGCCCCCAATGTAACTGCGGAAATATTCGACTGCCCAGACTGTAGAAAGCAGAGCTCTCTCACAGTCGGAGAACTTAACCTCTATGTCACTCAAAGGTCGGCTTGCGTATGCGACAACTCGCATGTCCTGGTCATGTCTCTGCTTCAATGCAGCACTTAGACACTTGGAGGAGAAACCCGCTTCCAGGTAGAACTCCTTGTCCTTATCTGGTTAGGCCAGGCAAGGAGCAGAACCAAGTTTCTTTTTCAGGAGTTGGAAGGCATGCTCTTGGGGTTCTCCCCAAGTAAAAGGCGTGTCTTTGCGCAGGAGTTCTGTGAGGGATCTGGCCATCTCCGCATAGTCCTCAATAAACTGGCGGGAGTAGTTACAGACCCCTAAGAAACTCCGAAGTTCAGACACGTTCGTTGGAGCCTTTATGTCTTGGATGGCTCGGATCCTGCTGGCTTGGGGCTCAATGCCGTTTGGGCCCACGGTTAAACCAACGTATTCCACCTTTGTCCGGCATCATTGGCCTTTGGCGAGTGCTAGCTTAGCCCCTGCTGCGCCAAGCTGGTCCAGGACGTGCCGGAGTTCAGCTAGGTGTTCCTCGAACGTCCTGCTCCTCATAAGGATGACATCGACGTAAAAGAGGTTTCCCCGGGTTGCGGCATCAGACATGGCCTTGTGAAGGAAGATGGTCAATTCAGCCGGAGAGTTCGAGTACCCGAAGGGGCACCTGTTCCAAGTATATTGGCGGTTCTGGAAAGAAAACGCCAATTTATACTGGTTGGCTGGGTCTACCTTCATTGTCCAAAAGCCATTTGCCACGTCCACTGTGGCGAGCATCTCTCACCTTAGCCAGCTCCTGGTCCAGGTGAATCATGGGCCAGCATGAGAGGGATACCTGCTTGTTCAGTGAACGGTAGTCGATTGTCAGGCGCCATTTCCCGGTCGGTTTCAACACCGGCCAAATTGGGGAGTTATACATGGAGTTGCATTCACGTATTATCTGTTTCTCCAACAGCTTGTCGAGGATCTCCTGAATCGACTCGTAAGCGGCCAGAGGGATCTTATATTGACGCGTTTGGGTTTGTTGGGATACGAACGTTGGGATACGAACCACAGTCATGGGAGTCCTTCGAGAGGACTGACTGATATTCATAAAACAACTTCTTAAGAGCTGTTCTTTCCTCTTCTGTGCTTAGCGCACTGGCTTTCTCCAGCTGCTCACTGACCTCGGTCTCAAAACCGGGGTAGGGCTCGCTAGAGGAGTCCTGGGTCCCAGGCTCTTCTTGAGCTGGTTGTTCTGGGTGTGTCACCAGTGCGTACACTACCAGGTTGCCTTCAGGCTCCAGGGTAGCACCACAGGTGGATTTGGTTGTTAAAACCCCATGTCTCTCAATTGTGATCGTGTCCGACGGGAACGTGGACACAACGTCTGGAGAGTCCTGTCTATCGGACACAAATAAGGGCATGCCTCCAATCACGGGGATGGTTAGCTCGAAGTCATGATAAGAACTGTCTATGAGCATGCCCAGGGGTTTTCTTGCGGCTACCTGGATCGGCACTTGGGTTGGATTCTCCACCAAAAGATAAGTCGAACGGTTGTTCAACTCAAGCATGGGCGTGCCGCAGACCACCAGGTTCAAGTCCCGGAAGTAGGGAAGAGGTTGGAAGAAAACGCGGGTGTTCTGAAGCTTCTGTCCTGTTTTGACCGTCAGTCGGATCGGTACCCCTGCTGTTCGCTGCGGTATTAGTGAATCGGTCTCACTGATGGCCTGGCAGCCTGAGGGATAGTTTGTCCCGACAGCATGACCTCAGGGGTTCCCAAGAAGGGACTTGAGGGAGCATTGGCTCGGGCCCAAACAACCTGGTTAAAGGTGTCCAACTGGGCGCCCAGCCAAACCAGTAGATCTACCCCGATGAAAACCGGCGGGTGCAGGTGTTGAGCAATACTGAAGGTATGGGAGAGCTGTCTCACGCCCAGCTGCACATTGAGGAGGCAGACTCCGGTTGCCTTCAGCAGGCGGCGTGGCCAGCCTGCTGAGAGCAGACTGTGGCTACGTTGCGCCTCAATTAGATGTGGGTGTTCCCGGGACAGACGGTCATATAACTCCCTGCTGATTGCAGACTTCTCCAGCCAAAGTGCTAAGATCACTTCCGGTGTGAAGGTGTCCTCCAGGTGCACACCTTCCACTATTTTGGGGTTGTAAGGTTTCACCCCTTCGCTTTCCAGAGAGCAGAGAAACGAGTCATGACCGCGAAGGACAGTTCCGTGGGTGGCAGGATGCATTTGTGCCCCACAGGTGCCCGAGACTGGTTCTGTCGAAAGCATAAGCTTCGCTAGAGGTTCTTTGGGCCCCTCCACACTGGAAACTTGGTTGGTGGAAAAGGGCGGTTTACTGCTCGCGCCCAGGGGTTTTGGCGTCTCCACATGGGCCCAGAGTTGGCCCTGGTGGCAGTCAATGAGCGGGGCTAACCTGCCCAGCAGGTCCTGGCCGACAAGGAGAGGCTCTGTGTCCAATGTGCAAATGTAAATGGGTGGACCAAAGTCATGTCTTGGAATGAAACATCCAACCACACCTGACTGGTTATGTATGAGCGGTCTTGGGTGTAGCTGGTTATGCTTACATCGCAACCCTCAATTTGAAATAGTTTACCGAGAGCGAGCATCGCTCTACTCACCTCCTCAAACAGGGTTGAGCACATCAGGCTAATTTCTGATCCGGTGTCCAGGAGTGCGTTCGCCTTAACGCACCCCCCTATAATTGTCGGACAGTATAGGCAACCGGCATGCGTGTTGTGGGTTAGTTCACCTAAGAATTTTAGGAAGGGAGTCTGGGGTGTTTCTCCTGACGAGGTCTCAAGGGGTACTTGAGGTTTCTCAGGTTTGTCTCCCCACCCGACCAGATAAACTCTAGTTGCCGTGGAGGCGGAGTCCACGCCTAGTCATGCTGACGGGGGTTTCGGATCTGGTTTATCTAGGTGGTCGGTTTCCCGTTTTGAAGGTGGTGGTGGTGCGGTGGCCTCACGCACCGCTTCTATTACCATCTTGCGTAAGGCCTCCTTCATCTCTCTCCCCATAATACCTTCTGCATGTCGGTCCCACCCTTTTCCATCAGTCTTACCTTTCGGCCTCGCTTGCTAGTCAGGGCGCCTGTTGGACCTAGGGTTATCAGATTTACCAGACTTTGGTTGCCGTTCATTGCCAACCCCTCGGTCCTGCTGACCAAACCTACGTTGTTCCCTGAACCGGTTCTTAGCATGGGTTACTGCTGGAGGTATTTCCTGACCTTCTAACGCAAGGCTGGTTCTTTCAGTCTGGACCGGTAAAACCCTAGCCTCGCTCTCCGATCCCTTGGTCGGGCGAGCACGTGTTTCCCACGCCATCTGAGCATATTTGCGGATCTCTTGCATGCTCATGGCCTTGGTTCTGCAATACATAGTAACATCGTAATGCACACTGTCATGAAGGTTTTGGAGGAACAGGGATTTAAAAGCATGTTCCTCCTCAATGCCGGGGGCATTGCGTCCTTGGAAGTAAACGGCTCTCAAGTGCCGGTAATACTCCCTGGGTGCTTCGTTTTTCTTTTGCTGGATAGTGAAAGCACCAAGTGTGGCGGAGGCCCCGGTGTCAGGCTCTCCATGAAAACATGGACGCTCCTGGATGTTGTCTTCCAGATGAGCTTCAGTTTATCCCGTGCTGATGGGCAGTACAAATCTAGAAGACAGCGTTCCACTTCCCTAAGGTAATCATCAATGTTTGATTCTGCCTTATTAGGGTCGAAACGTTCTATGTCTTTGGCAAGGGACTCAAGCTGGCGGGTGCGCAATCCACTCTCAGGGATTGGTCCCGGCCAATCTGAGTCATCCCGGTACAACGGTGGGCCCTGTGCTTCCTGGACTTGGGTCCTGGGCAGTGGTTGAGGGCGGTAGGAACCACCAGAATCTCAGGGGCGGCTCTCCTGTTGCCTTGGTGGAGGTGAGGGATCGTAGAGGACCGTACTTCGAGTCACGTTTGAAGGCTGCTCACATCTGAGCCGTGAACTATTTACACCTGCTGGGCCCCCAGCTAGGTACCGTTCATGGCTGCTGATTGCAGTGGGGTGGGGCACCGCCCCGCTGAACCTATTCTGACTACTTACACCTGTTCTTGCCTCGGTGGATGTATGGGGAACCCTATGAGCCTGGAAAGGTAATCTCTGGAGAGCAGCTTCTACATCCTCCAGATCTGACCTGCAGGTTCTCTCAGGGTTTCGCAGGTGTGGCTCACCTCCAAAGGTTTCAACCTGTGAGGTGAGCCTCGGTTTGTCCCCACATTCTTCCTGTGGCGGAGGGGTGGCATGGCTACCCTCTATTGCTTCCAATCTATTTCCAACCTCTGTTATTTCACCTCTAAGGACATCCACTGTCTGCAAAGTATCGTTCAACTCAAACTGTAGTTTAACACGCTGGTCAATTTCCAACATTATCCTTCGCTGATATAACAGAGTGAGCTGTCCTAACACATCTGAGACCCGTCTGTCCTTTGGTGGGTTTTTAATGTATTGGAGCAACTCCTGAATCCTGGCTTCACATTGCTCAATGCCATACTCATTGAGACCTTTACGCTCCTCTGGGGACAACAGAATCAATGACCCAATCACCTCTTGTGCCTGCATTCCTATGGGGTCCTCCACCATACACACATCTCCAGCTGCAGTCTGGGATGTTCCCTCCATCTTTGGCCCAAAATGCACAATGCAAACACACAAAACTGTTTATCTATGAACCACCACTATAGAAATTAGCAGCACACAACAGGCTAAGCTGTTCAGTGATTAAAGGATTGCTAAAATTAATTAGCCGCACACAACAGGCGGAGCTGTTCAGTGATTAAAGGATTGCTAAAATTAATTAGCCGCACACAACAGGCTGAGCTGTTCAGTGGTTAAAGGATTGCTAAAATTAATTAGCCGCACACAACAGGCTAAGCTGTTCAGTTAGCTGTGTGATTCATACATGTATCTTCCAGGTGTATGGGTTTGCTTAAAATGAGCACACAGGTTTGACCGTTCAAACTGTGGCTTACAAAAGTCTATGCTTTAATGGGGTAATTAAGCAAACACACAAAAAGGGGAAGAAAGAAAAGAAAGAATTTTGAAATAACCCAAAACCAAATTCAAAATAAAATTTTAAAAATGGGAAAACGAAACTAAACATTCAATGCTGTTCTTAGCTTCAAATAAATGTTAGTGTTCTCTAATATGAATCACTTACCTTCCTGTTAGACAACTAAGTTAGTTTTATGAGTCAGATCAAAACATGTTTCACAACCCAGCAAAACGCTTAAATTTGATCCAAAAGTGGTAATGAATGATCTGTAACTTCAACTTTCAACTTTAAGTTATGCCCTTATGATCATAGGTGATGGAATTATCTGCCTGTGTTAATGAATTGAGTGATTAAAAAAAAATCAGAGTAGGAAATGCAATTCGCACTAGTGACCACCAGATGGTACTGAGTGCAGGTCTGCGGTTTGGGAAATCCAGCTGCAACTGTAATTTATTAAATGGCCACCAGATGTAGGTGTTGTTCTCTACCTGACTGGGAGAATGTTGGTCACAACTGTAATTACGCCCAGCAGATACTGGGGCAGGTCTGATGCTTATCAGCGCTGGTTTTCTGTAGCTGAATGCAGCAGGCTGGCGACTGGAAATTAACTTTTCCACAAGTTAAACCAACTTTCACCTTGCATCCACAACAAACACCTCTGAAAGATGATGTTATCCTCTTGTAGCAGAACTGAGCACAACCTAGTGAAATTATCCCCTGATTCACAAACGTTCTGTGCGAAACTCTAAAAAAAATCTCACAATAAAACGTCTAGTTAACGGAGATCACAATTTCCTGTCTGTCTTTTTAAGGCCCACCCAGGGACGCCATATGTTGGGGATTATGATTATTGATTGATTAATCTTGATCAATAATTATAATTACAAATCATAACCTGACTAAATCAACTTCCTAACCAAAATCCTCATTTATGAATCGAGACCAGATGTTTCTGGTGTTGTAATTGTGGCTCAACGCCTTTGACAATTACAACTGTCAAATACTCCGTAATAATTAATAACTATTGCCGGAGATGTCACTGTTTAATCGACCGTTTCTGCCGAAACGTGTGGAACTCTTAACCTTATCTTGACTGACGAATCACTTTTGCACACAATGAACACCAAACGCTCTCTTTTTATCTATGTGAATATTTATTAATCTTCACCTACTCAACATGCAAAATTCTACATAACAAGGGTAACACATCTAACTAAGCAAAATAAAGCAAACAGCAGTGGGTGTGTATTGAATCAACCAGCAGTTATGGCAAAAAGAAGGAATGAGAATATGAAAAGGGGGTGTGGTAGTGAGTGGAGGTGGGGCGCAGCTCCCTTGTACTCAGTGATGTCCGATCATAAAACGTCCCCCAACTCCTGAGCAGACAAAGCGTTATAAAACTTTTTGGCGGCAAGCTAGCGAGCAGTGAGATTGGAGACAAAGGAAAATGGTGAATTTCACCATGAGGTTATTTTAATAGTCCAGTCTTACCGCACACTTGCGCTGACTCTCAGATGGTAAAACACGCACAAAGCTAGGAATGCAGCGGCTCCAGACATCAACACGGTACATCAAAGTTTCAATAAACAAGGTTACATGCACATATCATCCAGCACACATTAGATTCTAACTAGCGATTCTAATCGCTCTACAACCTTCCTAGTCCAGAAACCTCAGTTATGAATTGTTCGTTGTCCAACGAGAGAGAATGAATGAACTTCCACGAGCTCTTCTCTTAAAGGAGCACACTTCAGTTGCTAGTCCGGTCTCTAGCAGAAGGCGGCGTGTTCAGTACGGATGCCTTCCTATATAGCGTTGTGACGTCAGACTTGTGACGCTCGTCATATCCGTCGCAATGCTCGATAGGATATGTAGGAGCGGCTGTCCTGGATACCAAAATGGCCGATGCCATTGGAGAGGGAGAGTGACGTCCAACAACGTGCAGATAGTCCAATACTCAGCAAACAAGTGGTCCAACAATGTGAAACATGTATTGTTCTCTGATGAGTCCACCTTTACTGTTTTCCCCACATCCAGTAGAGTTACGGTGTGGAGAAGCCCCAAAGAAGTGTACCACCCAGACTGTTGCATGCCCAGAGTGAAGCATGGGGGTGGATCAGTAATGGTTTGGGCTGCCATATCATGGGATTCCCTTTGCCCAATACTTGTGCTAGATGGGCGCGTCACTGCCAAGGACTACCGAACCATTCTTGAGGACCATGTGCATCCAATGGTTCAAACATTGTATCCTGAAGGCGGTGCCATGTATCAGGATGACAATGCACCAATACACACAGCAAGACTGGTGAAAGATTGGTTTGATGAACATGAAAGTGAAGTTGAACATCTCCCATGGCCTGCACAGTCACCAGATCTAAATATTATTGAGCCACTTTGGGGTGTTTTGGAGGAGGGAGTCAGGAAACGTTTTCCTCGCCAGTATCACGTAGTGACCTGGCCACTAACCTGCAAGAAGAATGGATTAAAATCCCTCTGACCACTGTGCAGGACTTGTATACATCATTCCCAAGATGAATTGTCACTGTATTGGCCGCAAAAGGAGGCCCTACACCATTCTAATAAATTATTGTGGTCTAAAAACAGGTGTTTCACTTTCATTGTCCAACCCCCGTAGGTCAGTCTTGGATTATGGGTGTATAGTTTATAATTCAGCAGCAGATACAAATCTCCAAAAGCTAAATTATATTCAATATTTAACTTTAAGAATATGTACAGGTGCTTTTAAAACATCCTCCATGGCAGCATTACAGGTTGAAATGGGAGAAATACCTCTTAAATTTAAAAGTGACCAGTTATCTTTGAATTATTGGACAAAGAAATGACCAGCCAACATCAAAAGTGCTTACAACAGGTTGGGAAAAGGAAAAAATAAAAAGCTTTGGATGGATAATAAATTCTTGAGCAAATGAAATTTACCGTCTTCTTGTTGTTTTTCCATTATGTGAGTCTTTCCAGGTTGAAATGGCATTTTACACTTAAAATCTGCAAGAACCATTAGCGAGCGTGTCCTACTTGCTCATCATTCGACAGTGCCCCCCCCCCTTAAACAAGTATTTAATACAGAATAGGGTAGAAAGTCCTTTATTGTCCCACAATGGGGGAAATTTGGGTGTGTCAGAAACAAAGCAAAAGACAATGAAAGCATCCAGGTTCATACATCACTAGAACCATAGTCAGGTGAAAGAATCAATGTTAACACTCGTTGAGTAGATGTTAAACTGTGCAATATAATATAAAACAAATAAAACAATCTCCTTCATTCAGTGAAGGAGCAGTGAATGTAACTGCTATGTATACAGTGAATGATGCATGGAAACCCAGAATTATATGCATAGATAATGCTTGAATTCTCAAAATGTGATACCAACTAAATTACTGCTTTCACTGATTCCTGCAGTTCTGTGAAATTCTTCTTTCATTATTCTTGTATATCTGTGTGTTAGGGAGTGGTGGAAGCTCCCATCTAGAATTACAGTTAAACTTTAACTAAACCTAAGCTATGTATGTCTGATGACATAAACAGCAATTACACTTTTTACACAGAATTAAACCCTGGTGTTCTGTGTGGCAGGTAGGGACACGCAACACTCTGCTAAGGAGGACAACCTGACTTCACTGAATGTTTAATCAACACCATGGGAACCTCAGCTGTACAGTAGCTGTTTAAGAGCAACATCAACATCCCTGACAGCATGACATACAGTTGCCATTGAAGGATTTTCTGCGTCACCTATATTATACAAAAAAGCTGCTGTTGGCATAAAAACTATGTGCAGTCGTTGTGTCACAGGAACAATGTGTGGGCTGAGAATATTATTCAGATACATTGACTGTGGCAAAAAAATGGTAACGCTCCAAAATATATTCATTTGAAAATGACAAGACATCTAAATCCAGTCTGATCACCCTCTCCTGACTAGGGATAGGTACATTTCACATCTGAACTGATACGGTACCAATACGTGGTACCTGGGAATTTAAACCGGTACTAGCTGGTTCAGCACTTTTACATGTTATTAATATATTTGATATTTTATTGAAAATAAAAATGTCCATTTAACATTCACTACTGGTCAAATGTTTAAGAACCCCTTTCACTTTAAATTTTTTTTATGTTTATGACAATTTCCATTGTACAAAGATTATCACTAAAGGCATCAAAACTGTGAATGAACACATATGGATTCATGTAGCAAACAAAAAATTGTTAAAGAACTTTAAATATGTTTCATATGATAGATTCCTTAAAGTAGCCGCCCTTTGCTGTGATGAATGAATTATTAACCTTTGGCCGTCTCTCAATGAACCTCTGGTAAGTTCTTTCAAGACTCTTTGGAAAACCATTTCAGGTGACCACCTCATGAAGCTCATGGAGAGAATGTTACGAGAGAAAAGCAGTAATCACAGCAAAGGGAGACTATTTGGAAGAATCTAAAGTATAAAAATTATAAAAGTTATTGCTTACATAGAAGCTGTAAATCTACAATAAAGCTGTAATCTAAAATATAAAAATGGTTAGAGTTATCTCACATTTTTGTTTACTACATAACTCTATATATGTTCCTTCAAAGTTTTGTTGCCTTTGGTAAGAATCTACAATTTAAATCGTCATGAAAATAAAGAGACCTATTAAGTGAGAAAGTGTATCAAACTTTTGACCGGTAGTGTATGTATTCTATATATAAACTTTATTGAATATATCAAAACAACATCCGGCTGTTGGTATTGTAACATCTCAATTGTTTCAAACATTTTTTCAACAAGAAAACCATTAACTACGCAGTTTTTTTTTTTTTTAATAAGGCACAAATTTAATGCATAAATTGTATCCATTAGCAGGCTTGTTAACGATGCTGAATGCAGAAGTTGTAGCAATATATCTGAGGCTGACAAAAATCTGGTGCTTAACTAGGTGCTTCCTCAGATAAAAAGTATTCCTGCCGCAGGCCTTGCACTTCACATTACATATTTTGCAGCGATCATAATCTGTTGGAGCATTCAAACCTTAACCATTTTCCTCTCTAGTGTGGATTCTCATGTGTGTGTTTAAATTTCCTTTTTGGTTAAATCTTTGTCCACATAGATCACAACAGAAAGGTTTCTGTCCAGTGTGGATTCTCATGTGTCTGTTTAAATGTCCTTTTTGGTTGAATCTTTGTCCACATAGATCACAACAGACAGGTTTCTGTCCAGTGTGGATTCTCATGTGTCTGTTTAAATTTCCTTTTTGGTTAAATCTTTGTCCACATAGATCACAACAGAAAGGTTTCTGTCCAGTGTGGATTCTCATGTGTTTGTTCAAATGTCCTTTTTGGTTGAATCTTTGTCCACATAGATCACAACAGAAAGGTTTCTGTCCAGTGTGGATTCTCATGTGTTTGTTTAAACTTCCTTTTTCAGTAAACCTTTCTCCACATAGATCACAACAGAAAGGCTTCTGTCCAGTGTGGATTCTCATGTGTGTGTTTAAACTTCCTTTTTGGTTAAATCTTTGTCCACATAGATCACAACAGAAAGGTTTCTGTCCAGTGTGGATTCTCATGTGTGTGTTTAAACTTCCTTTTTCAGTAAACCTTTGTCCACATATATCACAACAGAAAGGTTTCTGTCCAGTGTGGATTTTCATGTGTCTGTTTAAATTTGTTTTTATGTTAAATCTTTGTCCACATAGATCACAACAGAAAGGTTTCTGTCCAGTGTGGATTCTCATGTGTATTTTTAAACTTCCTTTTTCAGTAAATCTTTGTCCACATAGATCACAACAGAAAGGTTTCTCTCCAGTGTGGATTCTCTTATGTATGTTTAAAGCACATTTTCCAATAAAGGTTTTACCACAGTCTTCACAGCTAAACTTCACTCCTGTCTGGACTTTCTTTGGCGATTCCACATTTTTCTTCTCTGTGAAACATTTCTTCTCATCCAACGAGCTTAAATATCTTATTTCTGAGTTTATCATGTCTTTCTGAAGAAAGCCACGGTGAACAAATTGTTCAGCAAACTCAGGGGAGCTAAAAGGTTTGTTAATGTTTCCATCTGACTCAGGAGCTCTGCTGTCCTTCCACCCATTGTCCATGTCCTTAGATTTCAGTCCAGAGTCTGACAAGCGTTTGAGCTCAGAGACGGGGTGCTTTACATCATCTGCCTTTTCATCCTTCTCAGTGTCTTCAGTTTCTCCATGATCTTGTATCCTGATGGATTCTTCTCCTCCATCAATGTCTTCTGGAAGCGCTCTGCCTCTAATTTGGTCTTGATAAAGCTGTGAGAGCAGAGGGGACTGTTTATCATCCTCACTCTTTATGGGAGTAGCAGTGACTGGAAACCTGATGGCATCAATCTCCTCCTTCCCATTGAGCTGCTCTCCCCCCAGACTGGTGTAGACCTCCTCCTGTTCCTCCTTTATGTGGTGGAACTTTGGGTCATGTAGGTCAGCACAAGGTCTGTGCTTTACAGGAGCTTCTTCTTCAACCATCAGCATCTGCTTAAAATCTAAAGGAAACACATCATGCATATTAGAAAGTTTTTTTACTTCAGCCCAGACTGAGTCACTTTTTAATAAAGATATATTTAGGTGCTTTGGTTACATTAAATTCTATGATTTAATTACCATTTATTCTGATCCTTTTATTTTGCATTGTTGCTTCTTGTGTCTGTTGATTTATGTCGTGATCTGTTCACTTATTCTCAACAACCACACACTGAAACTATTTTAGTCTTCCCATCTTTCCATGACATAGAATCCACACCAGATGTTCGCAACTATCAAAAACTCCTCATATAATAATAAATTAAAGCAAATTATTCCACAAACAAAGTTATGGGTAAAAACTTGGAATGACAGAGAATAATTATTTAACCCATGAAGAAATAGATGTCTGAAGGTGGATAAAAACCCAGACAACCATATTAAATCTGTCAGGATTTAGAAAGCATCTTTTATATGTTCAAATCAATATCAGCTGGTTTAAAATTTAATGATAACCTTAACAGAAGGTTTCTTATTACTAAAGTATTGCACAGAGGGGTAAAACCGATAAAAATCAAAGAGACCTTCACAAAAAGGTCTTACTTTGCAAAATATAATAATGGCAATGGTTACAGCTGCATTTCTAAGCTTCTGACTGTTCCAGTGAGCGCTGCTGCAACCATAATCCTGAAGTGGAAAGGACATAATTTCAACGTAGACCAGTCAAAGCCAAGTGCGCCTAGAAAGACTTCTGGTTTTTTGGTTTAAGGTAGCTGCAATTAAAGCTTTACTTAAGAAACCTTTGTTTGATCAAGGTGACTTAATAAATTACAGACCTATATCCAATCTTCCGTTCTCATCTAAAATTCTTGAGAAAATAGATGCTAATCAAATGTGTGAGCATTTACACAACAATGACCTGTTTGAAGAGCTTCATTCAGGTTTCAGAGCTCATCATAGCACTGAAACAGCTCTGTTGAAAGTCACTAATGATATTCTTCTGGCCTCAGATAATGGACTTGTGTCTGGGTGTGTCAGGGTTCAGTACTTGGGCCAATTCTCAAACATGTTATTCTTACGAAAATATTTACTAGTTTTCTCGTCGGTCATATTTGAGGCTGTTTTGTCAACAATATGTGGGTGTATAGAGAGATGCAAGTTCCAGCAACAGGGCATGCAAATTTCGGCAGACATGCACTTTTCGGCATAACACAGCTCTGCTCTATTACCATAACGCACCTTGTATGCGCAAGAATAATCGTTAACAGAGCGCTAACGATGTGACTGCGAATTTCTGACTGTTGAGTCACTTGACCACAGTCGAAACTGATGGGAAACCCATATTTGTCAATGTTGAAAAGGCAGTGAGTTTGTAGCTCTGAGAAATGTTTAGTTTATAGTAAGGTGTAGGGAGACCTCTAGTGGTGAACACTGGTAAGTGTGCTCTTTAGTTTTGAACTGCGCAACATTTTAATCATGTCAAGCCAGGGTATGTAATCAGTATCAGCAGCTCAAGATGTGTGCGTAGCTGACGAAAATTAAGTTTAACATGTTAAGAGCTGTATGGAAAATTATCATGCATTTTCCATTACATATAGTTCAGTTTTGATAGCATTTGATGTTATTTCTGTTATATTCGAGACTGTTTAGCAGTAGAAGCCACATGCTAAAGCTGATAACATCCGGTGCAGTGTTTGCCGTGTCGGCTAGGTTATTCATAGGAGTCATGATTCTTTAAGTATAGGTTATATTAAGTTAGTCATCCTATGTAGAATGTAAATGTTGCATTTATTTATGCCAGGTAGTTTTATTAGTACTGCATAGAGCATATGTCTGATTTTGTTTGATTTCCTTTCTAGACCACACATACATATTCTAATGTATGTAAATATTAGGGCTGCTGTATGTCATCTGTTCAATGATTAAAGGACCCTAACGTTATTCAAGCATCCTGTCTGTGCTCCTTACCGGTGTTGTGCCATAAAGTGATGATCTGCCAAAAACTGATCGGGTAAGACCGGTAAGACCCCTAGAGGAAGAGGAGGAGGTTGCCGCAGGAGTTGATCAAGCCTGTCGAGTGTTTTGTTTAGAGAGTTCTTTCTCGGTGGTTAAGTTCTTAAAGTCAAACAATATTAGCACCTATAAAACTGGTATATTTCTATGGTCAAAGTTACAGTAAAGGGTTATTTATTTATTTAGGAGAAAAAAAATAGAACAGGTAGTACTGTGCACAATGAAAACGTTGCCAAATTACGAGATTACCTACTGTGTTGTACTCAGAGGAATTATATTTTACCGATCTCACTGAAGCCATTAATTCCCAACTGGCCAAAAATTCATGTTATTCTCTGCTAAAATTGATTATGGACAATATTTCCTGACCCATGAATTGCCATTTCTGCCTTATATTACAATGCTTTGCTCTGAGTGAATGTATTTCACAGATCTCACTGAATGCACTTTGTCCAAAATGGCTAAAATAGCCAAAAATCTGGGTTTTGTCCTCTGCCACAAATTGATTATGGCCTATTTCCTGACCACTGACATGCAATTTCTACCTGATATGACTCTGTTTCAGTCTGAAGAATTATATTTTACTGATCTCACTGAACACAACCTCTTCTGCACTGAAAGAGTTCCCCCAATTAAAAAAAGTAGGGCTATTTCCATTGCCAAAAATTGATCATGGCATATTCCATGACCCATGAAATGTAATTTCTGCATAGAATTGCTTTATTTCATTCGGGAAGATCATTTTTAATAGATCTTGCTGAGCACAGACCCTCCCACGCTGAAAAAGATCCCCAAATTGACAATATAGGGGTGTTTCACTTGCCAAAATTTGATCTTGGCTTATTTCATGAGCCATGGAATAGGATTTCTGAATAAATTGGCTCTGTACAGCTTTAAGAGATTATATTTTACCCGATCTTACTGAAGACACTTCCCACACAGAAAATTGACCCAAAATCGTTTCTTCTCTGCCAAAATTTGATTATGGCTTATTTTCTACCCAACTAAATTCAATTTATGCCTAAAATTTCATTTTACAGATCTTGATGAAAGTTGTCGGTGGCACACTTAAAGAAATCGCCAAAATGGCCTTAAAATAGCATTTCATTCTGCTAATAAGCAGATTAGCTTGATAACTGCTTATTACATTTGTTTTTCAAAAGAAAATACACTACATTGGAATATATTCATGTAAGTTTATTGTTAAATTGCATCAAATGTCATTTTATTAATCAGGTACCACTTTTATTAATCCCAGGTACCACTACATTTTAAATTCATTTCCTCCTTATGAATATTTTTACTTTTAATAAATGTGCTATTTTAGTATTACGTTGCTTTGTTTTATTGTGAAATACTGATTGGCCTCGCTTGCTTGTTCTTGGTCAAAACACTTACCTGCTAATTACAAGTCCTTTTTTAAGTGCGATAGTAGTTTTATGACAGTTTTATGACATGGATCAGACATTTTCAATTCTAAGATCAATGGAACTTTTCATCTACCCAGCAGTCAAATTTTTTTTGTTTTTTTATACCGTGTCCTGTTCGGCAGAGTATCGCTCAGAATTGTTGTCTGAGTGCCAAGAAATTGCCCAACAGATTTACTTTCACAAGCAGAGCATCACAGCTAATGCTTTAAAGCTCTGCTTGATATTTATAGAAGAAACTTTATTATAAACTTCTTTGGGAATATTTCAATTGTTACGGACACGGACACTGAAATGAAAAGGAAAAAAGAAGCTCAGAAAAGAGAGAGATGGCTGAAAAAGGGGAGAAAAGGAGGAAGGGTTAGCCCAAAATTGAACATCTGTGTATCTGTCAACACCTGAAGCTTAACACCTGTGAGTATGGGTGTGGACGCGCTTTTGTATACAAGGTTTCTCCACAAAAATATGCAATAGCGAGTGTGAGGACCCACAGGCCTTCCCCATGGTCCCTGGACGGACACTGAGGAGATCCGAGCCACAGACATCTAAAGGCCCCCCAAAGCACAGGAATCCCAGGAGAACCACCGCCGGGACTACCGCAACCCCCCAAGAGAAGAGCAGTGGAGAGTCCCAGGGGAACCACCCAGCAGCGACAGTGCAGAAGCCCCAGGGAGCCGCAGCGACGAGTCCACAAGCCCCGCCGGCAGCCGTCCACGCCCGAGCAGATCCAGCCATGGACCCAGAGGCCCAAGACCCCGGGACGCACCACCCCCCAAGCAGAGGCCCGACAGAGCCCAGGGGGCCAGGCCCCGGCAAGCAGCCACCGGGAGTGAGCCAGCACACACCAAAGCACCCGGCCGCGGACACCGAGAACCACAAGTACACTAGCGGGCAGAGACTCCAACCACCGGCAGGCGGTGTGGCAGGGAGGAAGCTGATCCAGGAGAGGGAGTAGTTCAAGACCCAATGTTGGACCACTTGTTGCTGAATATTGGACTACTTGCACAGACACCAGGCCTCCTGATGCTTGCGGCCATTTTGTATCCAGGACAGTCCGCTCCTCCATATCCCGTCAAGCATCACGACTGTTATGACGGGGCGTCCCAAGTCTGACGTCACAAGACGCTATATAGGAAGGCGGACATTTTCAAAACTCGCTTTCAGCTGGCAATCTTGACAAGGTTACCACGCAACTGGAGCGTCCTCTGAGAAGAAGAGATCCCACGTGGAGTCTGCATTTATTTCTCTCTCTCGTTGGCCAACGAACAATTCATAACTGAGGTTTCTGGACTAGGAAGGCCAGAAATTTCACTTTGTCGATCGAAGACGTGAGTTTAACACGTAACTAAAAACACGGAGTTCGAGGAAACGAACCGCCATCGTGTTTCATCCCTAGTCGGCTGCTATTTAATCTTTTATTTCTTTATTAGAAGGCCTGGGCAGGGTCAGAGGTGTAGAGCGATCAGAATCGCTGGTTAGGATCTCATGTGTTCTGAACGATATGTGCATGTAACCTTGCTTATTGAAACTTTGATGTGTTATGTTGATATCGGGAGCCGCAGCGTTCCTAGATCTGCTTGTGTTTTACTATCTGGGAGTCA
Source organism: Girardinichthys multiradiatus (assembly GCF_021462225.1). Taxonomy (NCBI): domain Eukaryota; kingdom Metazoa; phylum Chordata; class Actinopteri; order Cyprinodontiformes; family Goodeidae; genus Girardinichthys; species Girardinichthys multiradiatus. The sequence goes on from NC_061818.1 coordinate 15,261,878, forward strand.
ACGCGGGTGCGTTGTAAGACTGGACTGTTAAAACGACCTCATGGTAAAATTCTCCATTTCCCTTTTGTCTTCAACCTCACTGTGCTAGATTGCCGCCAAAAGTTAGAATCCTTTGTGCTCATGAGTTGGGGGGAAGTTTTATGATCGGACATCACTGAGTACAGTCGGAGCTGCGCTCCAACCCCCCCCCCCCCCCCCCCACTCGCCACCACAACCCTTTTCATATTCTCATTCCTTCTTCTGTTTTTGCCATAAACTGCTGGTTGATTCAATACATACCCACTGCCGTTTGTTGAATTTTGATTAGTTAGATGTGTTACCCCTGTGTTTGTAGAACTTTGCATGTTAAGTAGGTGAAGATTAATAAATATTCACATTGATAAAGAGAGAGCGTTTTGTGTTCATTGTGTGCGAAAGTGATTCGTCAGTCAAAATAAGGTTAACGTTCCACACGTTTCGGCAGAAACGGTCGATTAAACAGTGACATCTCCGGCAATAGTTATTAATTATTACGGAGTATTTAACGGTTGTAATTGTCAAAGGTGTTGAGCCACAATTACAACACCAGAAACATCTCTGGTCTCGATTCATAAATGAGGATTTTGGTTAAGAAGTTGATTTTGTCAGATTATGATTTGTAATTATAATTACTGATCAAGATTAATCAATCAATAATCATAACTCACAACAGCAACAATCCATGCTGTTTGCCAGAGCCAGAACACCGTTGCACTGGACTCATCTTGAGAGCACATCTTATGAAGACAGGGGAGAAACAGGCTGGAGCAAAGTTTTCCCTCCCTCCTGAAGAAGTTAAAGTGGAAAAGGAAATAGCAAATGTCCACCAACAGGCCAGGGGAGGGCCTGGGCTTTTGGACTGATAGGGGACTGTATGCCACAACAGTCCGACTCTGGAGCGGTCAAGAAACTGAGGGGGTTAACGTACAAACACACACATTTGCAAATATCTTTTCTGTTTTTCTGCAATGAAGAAAGCTTATTAACTGCTGCTGATGTGGTTTTGACGTTGACAGACGTAACAAGAGGTTAAATGTTATTCCTGTGTTAAAGAGATTCTTTTCCAAAAGGGTCATAAAGTAATTGTTTTAGAGAAACAATTTCTCTCTCTCATCATGGTAGATTCAGGGTCAAATATTGCTACTAAAAGTCCTTAAAAGGCAGAGGAATTTTTAAACACCTCCAGAAGTCAGCAGTAACCATGTGTTTTCTATGTCAGCTTCAGGACAGATCCCACTGAGGAGCATTTTAAAGTCCATCGCATGTGTAACACCTGATGGACTCTCCTTCAGGTATTGTTTCCTGTTGTCAGTGTACCCCGTTAATCTAATGGGTAGAGACCTCTGAGAATAGGGTTAGTTTTACTGCAGAGGGTCTCCATACTGTCTGACACAGTACTTCCTGTGGGGTACAGCTTTGGCCACAAGCGTTGTCAGATTATGATTAGTAATTATAATTATTGATCAAGATTAATCAATCAATAATCATAAACCCAACACCAACCTGTCACAAAAACAAACAACAACAAAAAAAAAAAACAGGCACACACAGTCACAATCACCCACTCCCACCCTCATGCATACACATAAAATCACTCACACCCAACGTAAGAATAAACAACAATGGACGTCATACACTCACTCACACTCCCCATGCATACTCTATACTCCCAGGTCCAGGTGCCGGTACCCCCTCGGGGCAACCAGCCCCCGGACCCAGGAGGTGGTCCCCTTCCCTCCTGGGGCAGAGGCAGGCAGACAGCGTACGTACTGCCCAGACCCGGGTGACCCCGGCCCAGCTCCCGCCCCCCTGCCCCGAACCCAGTCCCCAAAAACCCCCATCCACCTCCGGAGAGGGGGCTATGTACAAAAGAGGGGTCCACATGGCCCAAAGCAACCCGCCAACCGGAGCCACCCCAGGACGGAGCAGCCAGCAGAGCAGCCCACCTCCAAGCCCGTCCAACCCCCCCCCAGACAGTGCCAGCAGCCCCAGCCCACCAGTCCACGAGAGGGATACATGCACCGGCCGGGGACCTGGGCCATGCAGGCCAACCGCTCCAGACCAAGCACACCCCACCAGCCTTCCCGGTGCAGTCACAAGACATGCTCCGCCACCCCACCCACCCGACCGCCAACCGCAGCCCAGCGCCCGACCCCGGGCCAGGACCACAGAAGGAAGCAGTGGAAAGAAGGCCACGAAGCAGTCCAGCTGGCCAGCCCCTCCATCAAAGCGGGGCCAAATCCCAATAAACGCCAGCTAAGACCCCCTTGCCGGAGCCCGGCACCCCCCCAGCCGGCAGACCAGGGCCCATAGCCAGGGGCCGAGATCCAAGGGAACCCAAGCGATCCCGAGAGAGCCGAAACGCCAGCCCAGCACCAGACAATCCCCAAGACCCGACCCCCAACCCCAGCTCAGACCCGACTAGAGGGCCCATTCCCTCTCCCGGCCTCCGACCACAGATGGGAAATAGCGAACGGGGGGGTTCGCCATACAGTGGAGGATGGAATGCAGCAAAGAGCACCCAAAGCAAAAGCTGCACACAAAGCTCACACTGCGCAAATGTGCCCCCACCAGCCCCCCAAAAAGGAAGCCCCCCATGAAAGCGCACTCCTACGAAAAGAAGACCGGCATCATCCAGGTCCTAGAACATGCCCAACACCCATACCCCTGCCAGAAGCAGCCCTGCAAGAGGACCCACTCCGTGGCCAACAAAAGGCAAGAGAGCCATCATCCGGAAGCCGAGACCAATCCACCCCGAGACCAACCTCGGCCAGCCCGCACACTCGAACCATGCAGACCCCTCCGAACCCCCTCCCCCAGACAGAAAAGGGACCAGCATCACTAACCGAAACCAAGACAAGGAACCAGAAACCGAGCCAGAACCACCCAAGACCAAACAACGCCCCCAACCACGCAAGGCCAACCACCCCTCCCCACCCCAGAAGGAAACCTACACCCACCCCAACATTCAAACAACTCCCAGAGCACATAAGATATTGGACACCCAGGTTGACCCCGCCCCACCCCCACCGCCAGCAGAATGTGCTCCTTGAAGGAAGGAGCACCTGCAATGAGATGGGACCTACCCGCCAGTTTCGGAGGCCCTTATGCCCACCGATACACCAAAGGTCCCCGAGCCAGGGCCGGGCGCCCGGGCATGCACCAGCCCAAAACCTTGGCAACATACCCGCCAGGACCCAAGACCCCCAAGGCCCAGCCAGGACCCCAGCCCGGGGGGCGATACACCCCAGGGACCCCGAGCCCCCAAGCCCACCCCAGACCCACCCAGGAGCAGCACGGGCACCAGGCCAGTGACCTATGTCCGTCGGCACAGGCCCCCCAAAAGCATCGCATGCAGCTACCAGATGTACCCCCCAAGAGCCATCAAAGCCCCACCCCGGCTGGGACCACAGCCCCCGGCGCCAGACCCCCAGCGATCCCAGCCCAGGGACACCCCAAATGCCCCAACCCAGACACCCCCCCGAATCCGCCACAACGCCCCACAGGATGAAGCCAAGGTCGCCCCACCCCCACTAGGTGATGTAGCCGATTAAAGGAGCCCAGAGAGATTGATCTGACGTGGAGGCAGAGGCTGTCTCAAGGCTTTTATAATCCAACAGAAAATTTCTATACTGATTAATATTAAGAAGGTTTTTATTTTTCCAGTTCATGAGGATAGGTTTCTTAGGGATGCATAAGGCAGTGAAAACCATGTGAACTGAATTTGTCTCTATGATGACGTCATCGACGTTGCCCAACAAGCAAAGTGAAGGGGAAGGTGAAATATTACATCCCAGACACTTTGATAAGTCTTCACATATCAGGCACCAGAACCTCTGAACGGGTGTACATAACCATAGTGCATGGATATAATTATCTGGTATATTGCTTGTGCAGTGTAAGCAAATATTGGAAGGTGCCAACCCCATCCTGAACATCCGTTGACCTGTATAGTATACTCTATGAAGGATTTTATATTGTATTAATTGCAAACTGGAGTTACTTGTCAGTTTAAAAGTTCTGGAACATATCTGAGACCAGAATGTTTGGTCAAAGTTAACTGATAAGTCCACCTCCCATTTTGTAATAGGAAGGGAAATTGATTCATCTATATTAGACAGTGTCCTGTATATTTTAGACATTAATTTGGGGGGGTTGAGTTTTAGGAACTCTAGTACACTTGATGGCATTTGTAACCCAACGTTAAGTCTAAATTTATTTTTTATTATAGATGTAATTTGTTGATATTCTAAAAATGTATTCTTGTCCATCCCATATTGTATAATTAAATCTGTTAAATGGGATGAACTGAATTCCTTCAAATATATGTTCCAGGTATTCAATTCCTTTACTCCTCCAATATGGAAAATGTATCATATAATTTTTTTGTAGGATGTCAGGGTTGTTCCAGATGGGTGTACGTCTGCATGGGATTAGTGAAGACCCTGTTATTTTTAGATATTCCCACCATGCTGTCAGAGAGGTGCTGACGTTGAGGCTTTTGAAGCATACATGCCGTTTTATACTTGAGCTAATAAATGGTAGATCAGAAATCTTTATATTATTGCATAATGTCTGTTCTACGTCTAGCCAGGGTTCATCTAGAGGACTGTGTTTAAACCATTTTGAGATGTAATGTAGCCTGTTAGCTAAAAAGTAAAGATGAAAGTTAGGCAGATCTAGTCCTCCTTTATCTTTGGTCTTTTGTAGTGTTTTTAGACTAATACGTGGGGGCTTATCTTTCCAGAGAAATTTAGTGATGGAGGAGTCCAGAGATCTAAACCAGTCAGATGATTTATTCGGAATCATTGAGAATAAGTAATTGATTTTTGGCAAGACCATCATTTTTATTGAAGCAACCCTGCCCATGAGTGATATGGGTAGAGATTTCCATCTAGCGAGATCATCTTCCACTTTTTTTAAGAGCGGGATGTGGTTTAGCTTTGTTAAATCTGCCAATCTAGGAGACACATTAATGCCCAAATATGTAATATTCCCTGATTGTAGTTGTATATTAGGAAAATTGTTGAAAGAACAATTAATTGGAAGAACTGTCGATTTTAACCAATTTATAGAAGAGTCTGAAATTCTTGAGAAAGAATTTATCAATCCAATCACCTGAGCGACAGAGGTTTGCGAATGCTGGAGAAAGAGTAATACCCAGCAGTCAAATTTTTGGAGAAAAGCAAAGAGCTTCATTGTTTGAGGTGGGTTAATAGTTACATTCAATGCTGCATTTTACTACTGTAATTATTTGTTGTTCTGCCAAAAGTATTGTTTTACAAAAATGTGTAATGGAATTATAAATGGGATGAATGAGGATTAGCGTGGGTTGTGATTACCAGTCATTTAGAAAATAAAGTGATGTGTTTATGTTTGTTATCAGACTAAACATTTGTCATAAAGTCATAAACATCAGAAACTAGGATTAAAAAACCTATTTTAGAATTTATTTGCATTGATTTTAAAGTCATATAACCAAATGCAACAGAATAATGACATACGAATAAAATAGCCTTGAATGTCCAATTTTGGTGACCTGTGGTAGCTTAGAGTCCAGAATGAAAATCCCATACGAAAAATTCCTGATAGGGAATGTTATTTGTAATGTCAAGATGACTTCAGAACTCAAAATGTTGTTTTAATCTGATTTAGTATCAACAAAAGGTAGTATTATACTTCCTACTGATCTCTAGATTTGGGGTGTAATATTTCAAATTTTTGACGATTCGGTTTTCAATAATTTACGGTATAATTAAACTGTATTTGTGTATTTAAATTGATATTAAGTTTGGTTATTGAACTTCATCCTCAGAGTAATATTTAGGAGCGGGTTAGTTCAGATATATTTTGTTTACTACAGCTTGGAGCCAAAATAAAAAAAAAAAATCAGGAGGTTAAGTTCATTGTTTTATAAATAGAAATGTATATTGGTGATGTTTACATACATTGTAATTGTTTATGTAATAACACCTATACGTTTTTTCACCCGAAGCTTGAACAGCTTGGAGTACTGAAGAGTGCACCAATGTGTTTTTCATTATAAATACATTATTTACTTTAAGTGCAGTACCTGTTTTATATGTTGAAAAATCTTTGGGGTGGTCTGTATGTCAACTGTGTTTTTTCTTCCTGATCTCACCAAATTAAACATTGATTGATAACTAATGATGTTGTTCATGTTGCTACAAAACGTTAATATTTAGTTTTGTTTTTAAATAAATAGTCATTTCAACCGTTGAATGAAATATGCTGCTTATTGTGTTCTGCATAGTTATTTTGAATTCTATACATTTCATCAATACAATATCAATGATAATGAAAGAAATCATTAATTTCTCTTTTCTACCTCAGATGGCAAGTTATTCTATTGTCGACATGGAGGCACACCTTATTCACTCCAGGTAAAGGTTTTGTGTGGACAAAAAGAGGCTAATGAAGCTTTTCTGGACTGTCATGCCTGCAGCCAAGGTTCTCATTGCATACAGAAAAAAAAACAGAAAGGACATCTCTCAAAGGTTTTACTGGCCAGGAATGTCAGAAGACATCAATTTGTGGGTCAATATGCAGTTTTAGATTTGGCTTATTGCTAAAAATAGTTCATATGTTAGTTCCCTCACTATGCAAAAATAAACTAATGTCACTATGATACCACTTAAAGTTATAAATTAGCGTCGATTTCACCGCTTTTTACTAAAAGCAATGTTCTACATACAGGTCCTTCTCAAAATATTAGCATATTGTGATAAAGTTCATTATTTTCCATAATGTCATGATGAAAATTTAACATTCATATATTTTAGATTCATTGCACACTAACTGAAATATTTCAGGTCTTTTATTGTCTTAATACGGATGATTTTGGCATACAGCTCATGAAATCCCAAAATTCCTATCTCACAAAATTAGCATATCATTAAAAGGGTCTCTAAACGAGCTATGAACCTAATCATCTGAATCAACAAGTTAACTCTAAACACCTGCAAAAGATTCCTGAGGCCTTTAAAACTCCCAGCCTGGTTCATCACTCAAAACCCCTATCATGGGTAAGACTGCCGACCTGACTGCTGTCCAGAAGGCCACTATTGACACCCTCAAGCAAGAGGGTAAGACACAGAAAGACATTTCTGAACGAATAGGCTGTTCCCAGAGTGCTGTATCAAGGCACCTCAGTGGGAAGTCTGTGGGAAGGAAAAAGTGTGGCAGAAAACGCTGCACAACGAGAAGAGGTGACCGGACCCTGAGGAAGATTGTGGAGAAGGGCCGATTCCAGACCTTGGGGGACCTGCGGAAGCAGTGGACTGAGTCTGGAGTAGAAACATCCAGAGCCACCGTGCACAGGCGTGTGCAGGAAATGGGCTACAGGTGCCGCATTCCCCAGGTCAAGCCACTTTTGAACCAGAAACAGCGGCAGAAGCGCCTGACCTGGGCTACAGAGAAGCAGCACTGGACTGTTGCTCAGTGGTCCAAAGTACTTTTTTCGGATGAAAGCAAATTCTGCATGTCATTCGGAAATCAAGGTGCCAGAGTCTGGAGGAAGACGGGAGAAGGAAATGCCAAAATGCCAGAAGTCCAGTGTCAAGTACCCACAGTCAGTGATGGTCTGGGGTGCCGTGTCAGCTTCTGGTGTTGGTCCACTGTGTTTTATCAAGGGCAGGGTCAATGCAGCTAGCTATCAGGAGATTTTGGAGCACTTCATGCTTCCATCTGCTGAAAAGCTTTATGGAGATGAAGATTTCATTTTTCAGCACGACCTGGCACCTGCTCACAGTGCCAAAACCACTGGTAAATGGTTTACTGACCATGGTATTACTGTGCTCAATTGGCCTGCCAACTCTCCTGACCTGAACCCCATAGAGAATCTGTGGGATATTATGAAGAGAACGTTGAGAGACTCAAGACCCAACACTCTGGATGAGCTAAAGGCCGCTATCGAAGCATCCTGGGCCTCCATAAGACCTCAGCAGTGCCACAGGCTGATTGCCTCCATGCCACGCCGCATTGAAGCAGTCATTTCTGCCAAAGGATTCCCGACCAAGTATTGAGTGCATAACTGTACATGATTATTTGAAGGTTGACGTTTTTTGTATTAAAAACACTTTTCTTTTATTGGTCGGATGAAATATGCTAATTTTGTGAGATAGGAATTTTGGGTTTTCATGAGCTGTATGCCAAAATCATCCATATTAAGACAATAAAAGACCTGAAATATTTCAGTTAGTGTGCAATGAATCTAAAATATATGAATGTTAAATTTTCATCATGACATTATGGAAAATAATTAACTTTATCACAATATGCTAATATTTTGAGAAGGACCTGTATTTTTTTGTCAGGTTACTCATTGTGTGGCATGCCAGGCCACTAAAGTAATCATAAAACAGAAGGTGGAGTACACACCAATAAAGGTAACCTTGCACTTTAGTGAATATTATGTAATCTTTCTATTTTAGAACAAATAGTAAAGAAAAATATAAATGGATGGATGTATTTTTATTATTTACAAATTGTTATTACTTTTCTAAAGGTGACCCAGCCCTTTGAGCTACTTGGCATGGATTTGATTGGAAAATTAAAAACTACTGCAAGTGGCAATCAGTATATATGTGTCATGATAGACCACTTGACAAAGTGGCCACAAGCCTCTGCTTTAAAGACAAAGAGTGCAGAGGATCCTCATGAAGAAAAAAATATCGAGGCACGTGACGTCGCCCGGTACGGCGGAGCCGGGGTCCCACCCTGGAGCCAGGCCTGGGGTCGGGACTCGTCGGAGAGCGCCTGGTGGCCGAGTTGCTCCTCGCGGGACCCGGCCGGGCCAAGCCCGAATGAGAGACGCGAGGCCATCCCCCAGTGGGCCCACCACCTGCAGGGGGAACCGTGAGGGACCGGTGCAAAGAGGATTGGGTGGCGGACGAAAGTGGCGGACGAAAGTGGAGACCTCAGCGGCCCGATCCCCGGATGCTTAGGCTGGCTCTAGGGACGTGGAATGTCACCTCGCTGGGGGGGAAGGAGCCTGAGCTTGTGCGGGAGGTCGAGAGATATCGACTAGAAATAGTCGGGCTTGCCTCCACGCACAGCGTGGGCTCTGGAACCCATCTCCTTGAGAGGGGTTGGACTCTGTTCTACTCTGGAGTGGCCCACGGGGAGAGGCGGCGGGCTGGTGTGGGTTTGCTTGTTGCCCCCTAGCTCAGCCGTCTCGTGTTGGGGTTTACCCCAGTGGATGAGAGGGTCATATCCCTGCGCCTTCGGGTTGGGGAGAGGTCTCTGACTATCATTTCCGCCTACGGGCCGAGTGGCAGTGCAGAGTACCCGGCCTTCTTGGCGTCTCTGTCGGGGGTGCTGGATAGTGCCCCTCCCGGGGACTCCATTATTCTGCTGGGGGACTTCAACGCCCACGTGGGGAACGACAGTGACACCTGGAGAGGCGTGATCGGGAGGAATGGCCTCCCCGATCTGAATCCGAGTGGTGTTTTGTTATTGGACTTCTGTGCTAGTCACGGTTTGTCCATAACGAACACCATGTTCAAACATAAGGGTGTCCATCAGTGGACTTGGCACCAGGACACCCTAGGTAGGAGGTCGATGATCGACTTTGTTGTCGTATCATCAGATCTTCGGCCACATGTTTTGGACACTCGGGTGAAGAGAGGGGCTGAGCTGTCCACTGATCATCACTTGGTGGTGAGTTGGATCCGCTGGAGGAGGAGAAAGCCAGTCAGACTTGGCAGGCCCAAGCGCATAGTGAGGGTCTGCTGGGAACGTCTGGCGGAGCCCTCGGCCAGGGAAGTATTCAACTCCCACCTCCGGGAGAGCTTCGACCAGATCCCGGGGGATGTTGGAGACATAGAGTCCGAGTGGACCATGTTCTCCGCATCTATTGTCGATGCTGCTGCGCGTAGCTGTGGCCGTAAGGTCTGCGGTGCCTGTCGCGGCGGCAATCCCAGAACCCGGTGGTGGACACCGCCAGTAAGGGATGCTGTTAAGCTGAAGAAGGAGTCCTATCGGCTGTGGTTGGCTTGTGGGACTCCTGAGGCGTCTGACGGGTACCGTGAGGCCAAGCGTGCTGCGGCCCGGGCTGTGGCAGAGGCAAAAACACGGGCCTGGGAGGAGTTCGGTGAGGTCATGGAGAAGGACTACCGGTTGGCCTCGAAGCGATTCTGGCAAACCGTCCGTCGCCTCAGGAGGGGAAAGCAGTGCTTCGCCAACACTGTTTATAGTGGGGGCGGGAGACTGCTGACCTCGACTGAGGACATTATCGGGCGGTGGAAGGAGTACTTCGAGGATCTCCTCAATCCTGCCATCACGCATTCCGTGGTGGAAACAGAGGCTGGGGACTCGGGGTCGGACTCTTTCATCACCCAGGCTGAAGTCACCGAGGTGGTTAAAAAGCTCCGCGGTGGCAAGGCTTCGGGGGTGGATGAGATCCGCCCTGAGTACCTCAAGTCTCTGGATGTTGTAGGGCTGTCATGGTTGACACGTCTCTTCAACATTGCGTGGCGGTCGGGGACAGTGCCTCTGGACTGGCAGACTGGGGTGGTGGTCCCCCTTCATAAGAAGGGTGACTGGAGGGTGTGTTCCAACTACAGGGGGATAACACTCCTCAGCCTCCCTGGTAAGGCCTACGCCAGGGTATTGGAGAGGAGAGTCCAGCTGATAGTCGAACCTCGGCTTCAGGAGGAACAGTGTGGTTTTTGTCCCGGCCGTGGAACACTGAACCAGTTCTATACCCTCTACAGGTTACTCAAGGGTTCATGGGAGTTTGCCCAACCGGTCTACATGTGTTTTGTGGACCTGGAGAAAGCATTCGACTGTGTCCTTCGTGATGCCCTGTGGGGGGTGCTCCAGGAGTATGGAATCGGTGCCCCTTTACTAGGGGCCATCCGGTCTCTGTACGAGCGGAGCAGGAGTTTGGTTCACATTGCCGGCACTAAGTCGGACCTGTTCCCGGTGCATGTTGGACTCCGGCAGGGCTGCCCTTTGTCACCGGTCCTGTTCATAACTTTTATGGACAGGATTTCTAGACGCAGCCAAGGGCCGGAGGGGGCCGGGTTTGGGGACCAGTGGATTTCGTCTCTTCTTTTTGCAGATGACGTGGTCCTGCTGGCCCCCTCTAGCCAAGACCTACAGCATGCGCTGTGGCGGTTCGCAGCCGAGTGTGAAGCGGCTGGGATGAGGATCAGCTCCTCCAAGTCCGAGGCCATGGTACTCGACCGGAAAAGGGTGGCTTGTCCTCTTCAGGTTGGAGGGGAGTTCCTGCCTCAAGTGGAGGAGTTTAAGTATCTCGGGGTCTTGTTCACGAGTGAGGGAAGAACGGAGCGGGAGATCGACAGACGGATCGGTGCGGCTGCCACAATAATGGGGGCGCTGTGCCGGTCCGTTGTGGTGAAGAGAGAGCTGAGCCGAAAAGCAAAGCTCTCAATTTACTGGTCGGTGTACGTTCCTACCCTCACTTATGGCCATGAACTTTGGGTCATGACCGAAAGAACGAGATCCCGGATACAAGCGGCTGAAATGAGCTTCCTCCGTAGGGTGGCCGGGCACTCCCTTAGAGATAGGGTGAGGAACTCGGCCATCCGGGAGGGGCTCGGAGTAGAGCCGCTGCTCCTCCACATCGAGAGGAGCCAGTTGAGGTGGCTTGGGCATCTATACCGGATGCCTCCTGGACGCCTTCCTTGGGAGGTGTTCCAGGCACGTCCCACCGGGAGGAGGCCCAGGGGACGGCCCAGGACACGCTGGAGGGACTATGTCTCTCGGCTGGCCTGGGAACGCCTTGGGCTCCCCCTGGAGGAACTGGAGGAGGTGTCTGGAGAGAGGGACGTCTGGACGTCTCTGTTGAGTCTGCTGCCCCCGCGACCCGGTCCCGGATAAAGCGGAAGACGACGAGTACGAGTACGAGTGCAGAGGAGGTGACCCAATGTCTTCTCAAGTTTGTCTAGCAGTTTGAAGCACCAAAGCAAGTTCTTACTGATCAAGGGAAGGAGTTTGTCAATGAAGGACGTATAAAAATGTATTTTGGTTTAGAAGTCAGACATACAAATAACAGGATAATGTGTTCAATATTTATAAGTAACTATAGTATAGCAATTTATACATTTTTTTTTTCAGGAAATACTTTGTAAAACAATGTTGGTTTATTGTCTTTTTTATACAAATCAATAAAAAAGTCAGTGACCTGCTAGAGATTAAAAGAAGCCTCCATTCCACCCACAGACTAATGGGTTGGTAGAACGAATGAATGCTACCATACAGAGGTATGTTTTCAACATGAGAATGTATTTAGTTGTTTTGGGTGTGCTTCTGTCAGATCATAATTTTCATCATATGGTTGTGATCATCTTCTCAATTATATTTCCAAACTAGTGCAAAACAAGCCAGAGGACTGGGACAGACATTTGGATGCCGTATTATTTGGCCTAAAGACATGAATTTTAGTTCCTAACATGTTGAAATAATGAACTTGTTTTGTATATAGCAATAACAAAGATGATAAATAATTTTACATTTATTTCAAAGGTGGAAAGCAGTGTTGAAGAGAACATGTCAGTGGAGGAGGTCACTGAAAATGTTTTGAAACGTGATGTAGCTTTTCAGTCTGTAATCACCTCCAAACAACAAAGACAACAACCAAAAGCAAGGGAAAAGCCACAGCTAATTTTCATGTGGGGATGAAAGTGTGGCGATTGAATGTCAGAAGCCAGCAGAGGAAAGGGGGAAAGTTAGACCCAAACTACCTAGAACCCTACACTATTATGAGCATCAGTGGAAAGAGTGTGGATCTGCAAGACAGTCAAGGTGGGATCACACCAAAAATCAATGTTGATCACCTTAGGGTTTACTCAGAAGAGCTACCAAGAGTGACACGAAACAGCAATCAAAACTTAACCACCGCCCCATTGACCACCACAACTACCTCCTCGTCGAGCACAGAAACACCCTTCACTCCTGTGACCTCAGGAACATTAACAGCCCCTGTGACCACACCTACCACAGTACAGATCCCTTCATACCTGGGTGTCACACAACTAACTGTAGATCCTTCCATCATCAAGTGCAAGTGTGATAAACTCCTCTAGACCACTACAATATTAAATCATAAAAAGTTGTATCAGAATCAGCTTTATTACCAAGTTCATACATACAAACAAGGAATTTGACAATACTGACAAGGCCTTTGTCATCGACACATTTGAATTAACAAGCGTATGGCAGCAAAAAAAACCAAAAATTAGGGTAAGAAATTTCTTTTTCTAACCAGAATTTGCAGGTCTTTCAAAAAAACGTATTAAGACTTTGAATTCTCACAAATAACATTTTGTTACATTGTCTTACAGATTGACCCAAAATCATATAAATATATCCTGGGAATAGTAAATGAAAGCAACCACTAGATGCTTGAGGTATTATTCTTAAAAATTTGATTTCCCTCCAATGCATCTTAAAAGTACTTAGCCAAAACTATTTATTATCTATGTTTCTTTTTTAATTCATATTGTGTCTTCAAACATACAGGTTGTAAAACCAGGGGAAAGGAGGAGTATTTTCTTTGACCCATGAGGTGAGAGTAAAATGAAGACCAAGACATTTCCAGGTGAACATTCTTGGATTAACGTTTACAAATGTCCAAAAAGTGCAGTGGAAGATACTAGGTTTGCATCATGGATAATTGTAAACTTATTGATCTACCTAATTCATTTCATTTGTCTAACTATACATGTCTTTTAAATCATTCATAAGACTCAGTGGGCTAAATGTATCTCGATGGGCAGGTGATACCTTTACTCACCCTATTCAACAAGACTCCACCTCATGTGGTGTCTACGCCCTTATGGTATATAACTATTTGATTTTACAGAATTTTATTGAAAGGCATTTCAAATTTATTCAAGTAAATGTTTTTTAAACAAAACTTACACAAAGACTTAGACTGTTCAAAGCTTAAAAAATGTATCAAGAGTAAGGATTGAGGTAAACGGTACAGCAGGTAAAGGGAGAGATCTAGGAAACACTATGTAGTGTCAAGGATGGGGTATAAAGAGAGTGGATGAATGGTACAAAGGCCTGTGTTGCATGACAATTTGCCAATAGATGCCTTTATGCTGTATTAAAGGTTTTGTTAAAAATGGCTATAGGAGAAAATCATAAAAAGATTGGCTGGTAGTTTTGATGAGTGTTGAACTTAAGGTACACAAAGAAACTATGACTGGAGTGGGTACCACAGTGACTGAAGCCCACAGAGCTTTCAAAGAAATTTCCACCTAAAAATAAATTTGCCCACTCTCTAAACAAAACACTCAGCTGACAGGCTGGATAAACTCCTGCGGAAACCTCCTCCTCCTCCTCCTCGCCCGGTCTTACCCGATCAGAACCCGGGGCGGATATCAACATCAGAACCAGCACCAATGCACAGTCCTTACTTCTAAAAGACATTGCTATTGAACAGTCAAAGAAGACCCAATATGTTTAAAACCCTCATTCTCTTATGAAAACGAGCGACAACTTATTTTGGCAACCTCCTTCATTAAAACAATTTAGCTTAATTAGTTTCTAAGAAAACTTGTATCAGTGTCGAAGGACAACAAACCAATCAAAATGGCGGACGTGGGTCGTTCCTACCGAGTAACGAAGCATTTACGTTTTAAGTCTATGGTGAACATTTGGTCTTTAAGAAGCTAATCCATTAGTTACCTAAAATGTTCCTAAACTGTAACTGACATGAAAACATACAAACCTAATCTGTGCAGCAAAACTTTAGGGTTGAAATCAGCCTGCTGATCTTCTCTGTCCTCTTTAGCTGTTTGGGAAATCTCTCCCACTGCTGCACTCTGCCACCGTTTGAGCTGCTGTCTCCACATCTTTGTTGTTAGCTTCTCTTCAAAAGATCCTTTAACAGTTACTGAGTAGTTATAACACCGATACGTCGAGCTTGTAGAGCAAAACTGTCATATCTTCTTCTTCTTCTTCTGGTGTTTAATGGCGGTTGGCATGAATCTGTAGGTGTGCATTACCGCCACCACTTGTATGGAGTGTGGTTCAACATGGATTAATATCTTATATACTCAAATTCTATTAAATAATTTTGTTCTGTTTAGGCTGGCAAACAACAAAATTGGTGCATTACCTCCACCTGCTCGTATAGAGTGTGGACCAGAATGTCTTTTCTTCTTCTTCTTCTTCTTCTATACATACCCCCACAAACACTAAATCCTATTATACAACTTACACTGTTTTAAAAAATAAAATATAACCTGATATCATCTGTTTCCTGAATCTAGTTGCAAGAAATCAACAGTGTCTAATTTCATTTTCATATTACTAAGATTCCTAACCAACTTATTCCTCTAGACCTGATATTTCCTACAATGCAAAATAACATGTTCTATTGTCTCATCTTCCCCGCACTCACATTTCCCTTTTTCATGTTTTCCTTTTATAAATAAGGTTCTGTTCAATCCAGTATGTCCAATTCTAAGACGTGGTATAATTGTCTCTTCTCTCCTGTTTCTTTCTGTTCTTCTCATTTCTCCAATTTTCCTTTGTATTTTATAAAACCAGCATCCTTTCCTTTCTTCCTCCCATAACTTTTGCCACCTCTCTTCCATTTTTTGTTTTATTATACCCTTTACTTCTTTTACACTACACCTAGCATTAATGTCAGCCATTATCCGATTGGCGTCTTCTTAGCCATACTATCTGCCATTTCATTCCCCTTAACCCTGGAACCCAAATAAAATGAACTGTAAGCTCCATCATAATGATTCTATAAATTGTTTGTTGTATTTCCAATAATATATCTTATCAACTATTTGATTGACTATGTTACAAACTGGCCAGTGATGAACTAGAGTCTGAACAAATGATTCATTTTAATGGTGTAACCTCTTCCACCCACTGAACTGCTAGAAGTAAAGCAAACATTTCTCCTGTATAAACCGATACTCCATCACTTACCCTTTTTCCTACTTTAATATTAAATTGTGGTACAATAAAAGCTATTCCTATCCTATTTGCAGTATTTTTGATGTATCAGTATATATATGTACATAATTATAACACTGGTTTATGTATTCTTGTACAATATATTTATTCATAATAAAAACATTATGTTTGTTCTTCTTTTTATTTTATTTTAGTTTTTTCCACAGAAAACTTAAAACCTCATTTATAAGACAACTGAAATCGCCCCCTGCAGCTTCTTCACAATAAATTTTAAATTCATTCTCCTTTTCCACATTGCTCCATCATCAGCAAAAAGTGAAAATCCCATTCCACCCCCTGCTTCCTTAAACACATCATTAATTATAACAGAAAATAATACCGGGCTTACTCTGCTTCCCTTTGGTGTCCCATTTTCTATATTCAATCTCTCAGAATACTCCTTCCCTATCCTCACTTGTATTTGTCTTCCTTCTAAAAAATTCTCAATCCATCTAAACATACGACCATTTATTCCCATTCTTCTAATTTTTATTAATAACCCTTTCCTCCACATCATATCAGATGCTCTTTCAATATAAAAAAATACCGCCACAACACTCTCTTTATTCACTTGAGCCTTTCTAATATTATTCTCTAGACATAATACTGGATCCATTGTGTTTCTCCTTCTCCTGAACCCACTCTGATACATTAATATAAGACCTTTATTTTCCATATAATATAACAATCTTTCAGACCTGTCCAGGGTCTACCCCGCCGCTCGCCCATAGACTGCTGGAGATAGGCACCAACTTCCCCGCGACCCACTATGGAATAAGCTGTAGAAAATGACTGACTGACTGACTGATAACAATCTTTCGTTTATCATTCTCTCCATTATTTTATATATGTTTGATGTTAAAGCTACAGGTCGGTAATTTTCTGGTTTTGTCTCATCTTTCCCTGGTTTTCAAATTAGTATAATCACTGCTTCTTTCCATCTTTTTGGCAATTCTCCATCCTCCCATAATCGATTATACAATTCTAATAAAACATCTAAAATATTTTTAGATGTTTCACTTAAATGACTTATGACATAACAAACCTGATCTTGTCCTGGAGCTGATAATTTATATTTTTTAAGTGCCCTATTCAGCTCTCTTATTGTAAACAACATATTTACTGAATCATTTGAATCTTCCGTTTGCTCCAATAACTCCTTATTCTCTAAAATTGTCTTTTCTCGTCCTTTTTTCTCTTCTTCACTAATATTTTCAGAACTATGAATTTTTTAAAAATGCCTTTACCAACATTTCCACCTTTTCTTTATCTTTCACTGCTGATATTTCCCCATTATTTAGTATTGGATATCCACTCACTCTTTTAATCTCATTCATCCTTTTAATAATTGCCCATTCCTTAGAAATGTCTGTCTCCCTCCCCACCCAAAAAAGTTGTTATAGTGTACATTATTTGAAAGGATGTTTCTTTCCAGTTGTATTGTCAAAATAACAATAATAATATTGACTAACAATAATTCAGAAATCAGTCCTTACCATTGGGCTGTGCTCTCAAGCAAGAACTCATCACATTGTCTGCAATGAGTTTAGACCTTTATATGCAACTAGGCTGGTAAAAAAAAAGAAGTAGCTTATCATGTTTCAATTCAATTTAATTTAATTCAGTTTTACTTATATAGCGCCAATTCGCAACACATTTTAGAATGGGCTATGTGTAGGGGTACTAAGTAAAATAATAAACTGATAAAGTTTGTCCAACTAGAGCTCACTGGTGGCCATTGTTATACTAAAAAGCACAAGGATTAGGATACCTCTCTGGGTCAGACTGATTATAACCATTGGAAAAGAGAAGGGGTCACACAAGTAGCAGAAATGGAGGGTGTGTTTGCACCTCAACCATAACTGAGCCGGTTTAGGCTAAACCTGACTCCCCCTTACTCCATCCAACAGGGAGGGAGGAAGGCAGAGGCAAAAAATAAATGGCGAGTTTTGCATCCTGTTGCATTGTGTGAAAGCTGGGTAACTTTAATGGGCTAAATCAATTTAGTGGAATCATATAGATTTCAAGTCAGGTTCATATATTCTAATTAATCCTAACCATTGAACAGTGCAGTCAGATTCAGTTATTTATTCAAATTGGATAAAAAGTTTTTTCTATCTAAGGAAACCCAGCAGATAGCATTGATTTAGACACTTGTAGCATTCACTCCTCCTGGATGAGCATGTAGAGACAGTGGACAGTCACTGGCATTGACTTTGCAGCAATCCCTCATACTGAGCATGCATGTAGCGACAGTGGAGAGGAAAAACTCCCTTTTAACAGGAAGAAACCTCCAGCAGAACCAGGCTCAGTGTGAGCGGCCATCTGCCACGAACGACTGGGGGTTTGAGAGAACAGAGCAGAGACACAAAAAGAACAAAGAAGCACTGATCCAGGAGTACTTTCTATGGGAAGGAAAAGTAAATATTAATGGATGTAGCTCCTTTAGTGGTTTCATCTAGGAAGAAAAAACAGATAAATTCTGAGCCAGTTTTCAAGTCTAGAGTCTGAGAGAGAGAACATACAGTTAGAAGCTGAAATAACGTTGAAATGCGTTGAATGGAGGAATGGAAGTTCTTTACATGATAAAAACACTACATTGTAGTAACATGAAGAAGGAAAGAAAAAAAAAAGAAGAAGAATTCGACTACGGACTGAAGTAAATAAATGCACTTGATGTTTTTAGGCCCATATTTTCTGTTTTCTTAACATAAAATCAAGCTTTTCTCCCTGGGGAGGAGGCAACTCCTTAGAACTGTTCAGACCCATTATGCGTCTCGATATTGGTCAAATATTCTCTTAAAATTGGTCCATGTCTGGATAAAATAATGATTATTTAAGTGTGACTGTTTCAAATAAAATGCTCTACAACAGCAGTATGTGCTGGTTTGAGTTATCAAGAATAGCTAAAGAACCTTTTATGTCTTGAAAAAACTAATTTGGTGCATTTTGATGTATTTTTGTATTAACACTTGCATTCATATGAAGACTTTCAAATGGTTGTATTCTCTATTTAATTATGATCTAATTATCTGTTACATGCCCATTGTGAAACGTGTGAAGTTGGTTGTGTGTAGGTGTAGGAATGTACAGACCGTTTATCATCCTGCATCTTTTCATCACTCTGGTTCACAAGCTGCACCTATAGTTCCTTGGAAATGCAGGCAGGCATGCTGGTTTTAAACAGTGAAACAGTATTGCTCAATGTCTAAAGACATGCAAAGCAAAGCTGCAGCTTTGAGAAGATAGCAAATTTAAATTTGAACAGAAAATGACATGTATAGGCTGTCCCAAAAGTCTACAAGTTTATGCTTTTCTATTTTGTTTAAGGCATCATTCAGAGAGACTTGCAGCCATGAGAATTTGAGAGTTTTGGCTTTGCTGTTCTTGTAAGCATTTCATTCACTTGATCTTGGCCTGACAATTAACACTGGAGCAGTGTTGCCAAATGACAGCCTGGTTTTGACCTGACAATGAAGTTTCAAAACTGTCTTGCTTTTACGTTAGGGAGATGATTAAGTAGCATGAGAATCAGATGAGACTAATCAATAAAAAGCATTGCTGCTGGTTGAAGACCTGAACAGAGGAGCTGGGAGAAAATGTTAAATGAACAGAGAACGGAGCAGAGCGATCCAAACAGGACACAAAATCAACCCCATGGCCGTCCCAGTCCCCAGACCTAAATCCTGTAGAAGACCTGAGGGAACGAGGCTTTGACTTAATCTTAATCTCCTCTTCATTTTAACATGGACACTAATACGTTCTGAGGAAAATGGTATGGCTTTAATACAATAAACAACACACACACACACATACACACACACACACACACACACACACACACACACACACACACACACACACACACACACACACAGAATGGGATTCTGGGTTCTTGCTTTTGCAAATCTTCTGACCGGTAAGAACTTTGGAATTAGAAAGAAAAATGTTCTATGAAATAAAAAGTTATAGTAGTTGTTATAAACCTTTGTAATTTCATTAAATTAAATTAAACAACTTGAATTATGTAAAAAGTTACAATAAGCTACAGTAAATATGTACTAATCTTAAATGTTTTAGTACATTTGAAATAAATGTTACAAATATTATGGTCTAGCAATAAACCAGTTTACCACATTTTCCAAACAGACAAAATGAAAAAATATTAGATAAAAAAACTTAATTTCAGGACTACACTGTGGATGTTTCTGAGTAATTTTTTTATTAATCTATTTATCCATCAGAAAGGAGACAAAAGTGAAAAAATGGATCAAATTGAAATAAAACAGCATTCTATTAAGACAGTGTCTCACCCACGGCCAAAATTGAATAGATTAAAAAAGAATCTAAAAGGAGGAAATCAGGAAAATCTAATAAAAATAAACACAACTCAGACCAAAAAGAAAAATAAAACAATTAAATGTGGCTTACTGAACATAAGATCTCTCTCTTCAAAGACATTGCTAGTTAGTGACCTGATTTGTGACAATCAGATTGATTTACTTTGCCTCACAGAAACCTGGCTGCAGCAAGAGGATTATGTTACTATAAATGAGTCAACTCCTATTAATTATTTAAATTTTCACATTCCTCGAACTACAGGGCGAGGAGTAGCAACCATCTTTCAGTCGGATTTATTGATTAGCCCCAGACCAATCAATAGCTACAACTCTTTTGAATATTTAATCCTTAGTTTTCCTCATCCAAATTGCAAAGCACTAAAACCTCTTCTGTTTGTTGTTTTGTACCGTCCACCAGGCCCTTACTCTCAATTTTTAGATCAGTTTTCAGACCTTTTATCTGATTTAGTGTTAAATACAGATAAAGTTATTATAGTGGGGGATTTTAACATTCATGTAGACGCTGAAAGTGATAGCCTAAATATAGCGTTTAATGCTATCTTAGACTCAATTGGCTTTGATCAAAATATTAACAAACCTACCCACCTTTGTCTTCATTCTCTGGACCTTGTGCTAACATATGGCATTGAGTCTAAAGACATAACAATATTCTCACATAACCCTGTCCTGTCTGACCATTTCTTAATAACCTTTGAGTTTAATTTAACCGAGTACTCCACACCTGAAAGAAAATTTCATTATAGTAGATCATTATCAGGTGATGCTGTAACAACCTTTAAAGAATCTGTTCCACTTTTAATTTCCTCATTATCACTGAAAAACACAGTGGAGGGCAATAATTCTGTTTCTGCCCCTTCACAAATTGATTCTTTTGTTCATAGTGTTTCTTCATCATTGCGTGATGCATTAGACAATGCAGCCCCCTTGAAAAAGAAGGTAATCATTAATAGGAGGCTAGCTCATTGGTTTAATTCAGAGCTGTGTACTTTAAAGCACAATGTTAGAAAATTGGAGAGAAAATGGCGCTGTACACACATAGAGGATTCCTACTTAATCTGGAAAAATAGCCTACTGTTGTACAAAAAGACACTTCGCCAAGCTAGAACAGCTTATTTCTCATCATTAATAGAAGAGAACAAGAATAATCCTAGGTTTCTCTTTAGTACAGTTGCTAAACTTACACAGAGTCATAGCTCTGTTGAGCCATCCATTCCCTTAGCTCTTAGCAGCCATGACTTTATGGGATTCTTCTTAAATAAAATTGATTCTATTAAAAATAAAATCTTTGACATACTCCCAAAGATGATTACTTCATCCTCAGCAAGTGAGACAACATTGGAAGTAACTCTAGAACCTGATCTGTGTTCGGACTGCTTTGATCCTGTGAAGCTTCCTGAGTTATCAGAAATATTAGCTTCATCTAAACATTCAACTTGTATGTTAGACCCAATCCCAACCAAATTATTTAAGGAAGTGTTCCCTCTGATTACCAGCCCCATTTTAGATATGATTAATCTATCTTTAGTAAATGGATATGTACCATAGGGTTTTAAGTTAGCTGTAATTAAACCTTTACTTAAGAAACCTTCGCTTGACCGAGATGACTTGAAAAATTACAGACCTATATCCAATCTTCCATTCTTATCTAAAATTCTTGAGAAAATTGTTGTTAATCAAATGTGTGAGCATTTATACAGCAATGACCTGTTTGAAGAGTTTCAGTCAGGTTTCAGAGCTCATCATAGCACTGAAACAGCTCTGCTGAAAGTCACTAATGATATTCTTATGGCCACAGATAATGGACTTGTGTCTGTTCTGGTTCTGTTAGATCTCAGTGCTGCATTTGATACAGTCGATCACAAAATTCTCTTAGAAAGGCTGGAATATGCTGTAGGGATCAGGGGAACAGCGCTAGGCTGGTTTAAATCTTATCTGTCTGACAGATTCCAGTTTGTTCATGTAAATGATAAATCATCTTTAAACTCCAGGGTTAATTGTGGAGTACCACATGGCTCAGTACTTGGGCCAATTCTCTTTACTATATATACGCTTCCAATAGGTCAAATTATTAGGCAGCATGGGATAAATTTTCACTGTTACGCTGATGATACTCAGCTTTACTTATCCATAAATCCTGATGAGCCCAACCAGTTAGATAGACTACAAGCATGTTTTGAAGATATAAAAACTTGGATGACGTTAAATGTTTTGCTTCTAAATTCAGACAAGACAGAAGTTGTCGTCTTTGGACCGGAGTCTTTAAAAAAGAAACTGCTTAGTCAATCACTTAACCTGGATGGCATTAAATTGACCTCTGATAATAAAGTAAAAAACCTTGGTGTTATTTTTGACCAGGACATGTCATTTAAATCCCATATTAAACAGGTTTCTAGGATTTCCTTCTTTCATCTCCGGAACATTGCCAAAATTAGAAATATCCTATCTAGGAGTGACGCTGAAAAACTAGTCCATGCATTTGTTACTTCAAGGCTGGACTATTGTAATTCGTTACTATCAGGATGTCCACAAAATGCAGTTAAAAGCCTTCAGCTGATTCAAAATGCTGCAGCAAGAGTTCTGATGAAAATTAAAAAGAGAGATCTTATTTCTCCTATTTTAGCTTCCCTTCATTGGCTCCCTGTTAAGTCCAGAATAGAATTTAAAATTCTCCTCTTCACATATAAAGCCCTTAATGATCTAGCTCCATCATACATCAGAGATCTGATTGTTCCATATGTTCCTAACAGAGCACTTCGTTCTCAGACTGCAGGTTTACTGGTGGTTCCTAGAGTCTCTAGAAGTAGAATGGGAGGCAGATCTTTTAGTTATCAGGCTCCTCTCCTGTGGAACCAGCTCCCAGCTTTAGTCTGTGAGGCAGACACCCTGTCTACTTTTAAGGCTAGGCTTAAAACTTTCCTTTTTGATGAAGCTTATAGTTAGAGTGCCTTAGTTTATCCTGAGCTATCTTCCTTATTTTTTACCTCCGTCTTCTTCCCTCCCTGTTGGTTGGAGTAAGGGGGAGTCAGGTTTAGCCTAAACCGGCTCAGTTATGGTTGAGGTGCAAACACACCCTCCATTTCTGCTACCTGTATGACCCCTTCTCTTTTCCAATGGTTATAATCAGTCTGACAGAGAGAGGTATCCCAATCATTGTGGTGATGACCATCAGTGGGACCCTTTGTGAGGTGCCTTGAGACGACATTGTTGTAAATAAGTGCCGCTTAACTAAATAATCTGAACTGAAACTATCTGTGTAGTTATGCTGCTATAGGCTTAGGCTGCTGGAGGACATAATGACCACTTTCACCCTCTTCGCTACATTCTCACACTACTCTCCAATTTTGCATTGTTTGCTGTTATTCTTCCTAGAAGCTACACCTGGCCTGGCTCTGTGTCTGCCTGTAACACCTTTCTGGAGAGGGGAATCGTCCGAGCTTCTGCTGGCAACAACTTAATGCTCACCTTCTACCGATGATCCACATAGCCCTGTCTTTTAGTGTTTAACCCTTTCTCTCTCCTAGACATGGAAATTGACTGAGCTTTTACTGTAACTAATTATATGTGCTCTCTTTCAGACTCTAACCTTGAAAACTGGCTCAGAGTTTATCTGTTCTTTCTTTCTAGGTGAAACGACTAAAGGAGCTACATCCATTAACATTTACTTTTCCTTCCCATAGAAAGTACTTCTGGATCAGTGCTTCTGTCTTCTTTTTGTGTCTCTGCTCTGTTCTCTCAAACCCCCAGTCGGCCGTGGCAGATGGCCGCTCACACTGAGCCTGGTTCTGCTGGAGCTTTCTTCCTGTTAAAAGGGAGTTTTTCCTCTCCACTGTCGCTACATGCATGCTCAGTATGAGGGATTGCTGCAAAGTCAACGCCAGTGACTGTCCACTGTCTCTACATGCTCATCCGGGAGGAGGGAATGCTGCAAGTCACTGACTGGAAGCAATCTGCTGGGTTTCCTTAGATAGAAAAACTTTTTATCCAATTTGAATAAAAAGCTAACTCTGACTGCACTGTTCAATTGTTAGGATTAATTGGAATGTATGCACCTGACTGTTGTGAAGTGCCTTGAGACAACATGTGTTGTGAATTGGCGCTATATAAATAAAACTGAATTGAATTGAATTGAATGTGAGTATTCTCATTAATTCTTTTTTTAATTGTTTGACTAGCAGGACTGTTTTAGCTGCAGCAGAAATCAGAATTATTTTATTGTTTTTAAAGTAGGGTTGAGAACAAGCCAGGCTACTTCTATGCCTGATCTGAAGTCTGGATAAATGGGATTTAGTCAGAAAAAAGATTATTGGGAAAAACCTGAGAAAGAAAACATGCAGCTGGAGATTAGCAAAGCTAAACTGGTTTACATTTCTTTTGGTAGAGCCAAAATGGACAAGATTAGAAATGAGAAACTAAATAAAAATAACAATGATAACATTAATGCAAGATGCTACTTGCTGTTCCAAAGTCGGTCTTCTCCAACATAAATGTCTTAATCCTAGCTGTATATAAAAGGATTACACAAGACACTGTAGATTTTGCTAGTCATAATTGTTTTGGCTTGAGAATTGAAGCCCACGTGCTGTCATCTGTATTTACTTCCCTAAAACAATGTACTGAATGTTATTCCAAGTCTTCATCTGTGCAATCAGGTCACTTCAGTGTCATAGACTGTTCACTCTGGAGTCTGATGGTATTTAAAACTACTATGTGAACAACCATGCAACAGAAATTAGATCTGAGCAAAAAACTGTAATAGAGCATTTAGAGCTGTAGTGTGAATGTAGCCTTGGGGAACAAGTTTCGTTGATTCTATTATATTCAGTTCTGAATTAATATTAATTTTCTGAATTGGATTCATGGGAAAAAAACTGAGCAGTGATCAAAAGTTTGCTCTTTGATGGATGGATGGATGGATGGATGGATGGATGGATGGATGGATGGATAATATTGTCTCAGTTTGTATTGCATTTGTTTCAAGATAATATTTGCAATATTTGTCATTTGTGTATGTCGTAATTTCAATAAGAATAAATAATAAGTTACATTTCAGGCCTCATCTTCTTTTTATACGATTTCTAACTTACCCAACCAGGTTACATTGTAATCGGCCTTCTGTCTGTTAACCATACCCACATGCTTTAAACAATAACTCAGCCTGTGATGTCTTTTGGTCTTTGTACCTCCAGTTACCTTTGGCCTATTTCTGCTGCTGCTGACTCTGCAGCAAAGCCACTCTTCCTCTTCACTCAGCCTAAAGAAAACTTTGGAGGAATGTTTAAACGACACAGACTACAATGAACTGATGGAGATAGCAGAAAATGGCCTCCCAAAGATAACCACACCTTATCGTGTTGTTATTGTTGGGGCTGGATTCACTGCTGCCAAGCTGCTGCAAGAAGCTGGACATGAGGTAGATGCAAAAGAGTAACATATTAACTCATGAATTTTCCACTGATCTGTTTAAGATGCATTTTTAAATTTTTGTTATGTCTAAATAAGGTAACCATATTGGAGGCAAGTGAGCGAGTAGGACAGGTGTTGACCCATAGGAATGAAACAGAGGGCTGGTATGTTGAATTAGGGGCCATGAGGCTTCTATCTTTTCATCAGTAAGTAGAAATGCTTTCAAATATATTATTTTTTGTGTCTGACAGTCTGAAAACCTGTTGATTCTTTAGTTCAAAGCACATTATAGAACTCAAAATTTCGATTAATTTAGAGCCTAGGGTCACCATGTAAAAACCTCCTTACAGAATTCTCCACGCGTTCATCCAGCAACTGAACATCTCATTGAATTACTTCAACATGACTGACAACAACACCTATTACCTGGTGAATGGGAAGAAACACAAGACTTCAGATGTGACTAAAGACCCCAGCATCCTGGATTACCACCTACCATCTAATGAGAGGAATAAATCAGCCCATGATCTGCTTCAGGAGGCATTACAGGAGGTAAATGAGAAGACATGAGAGGTCTGCCAGCAATTAACACCCAACAGCTTTCGATAAATTGCTTAGATTTTTACAAGAACACAAAACTCAGAATAATTTGCTTGTTTTGTAGATCTCCTTTTACATCTTGGTTGTGTACGGGTTAAATCCAGTCACAATAGAAAAATCATATCTTGATGCAAATTCTGCTTCCTGTTAGTACAAAATAAAGTTACAAGACATGGGTGTGATGCAGCACTGTAGAGATTTTATTGCTTCTCTGTGAAGGTAAGTTTCAGTTTGTTGCATCCAGAATTAGGTGGAGGCATATTATTGATAGCAATTGTTATGGAAAAAGTTTTATTTATAAAAGAGAGATTGATGATTTTCACTCACATCAGCTTCATTATAACCTTGACAGGGGAGAACATTTTTACACCACCAGACATGTGTTCACTAGCCCTGCCAAACCATTCTGACAAGACAAAGTAAGAGAAATCTCTTATAACAACTTCAAGGTGATCCCCATGAAAACAGGACTCACCCAGCTGACTGAGTGACAATTAAAAATAAATGTATAATGAGATAAATAACTAAAAGAATAACAAAAGTGACTACTAAAATTGAAACCTACTTGCAATAAGAAAATAAAAACACATAGTTGAACTAAAATGAAATAAGAAAAAAATACAAATAAAACAGCATGAAAAATAATGATCCACTATGTGTGTGTGTTCACTACCCATGTACAGAAGGATCATTAGGGGGAGGAGACAATAAAGGCAAGGCAACACAAATTAATTTTTATTAAAATGAAGATTAAATGGAATTTATACAATGTAAAATCATCAAAATCATCATCATCATGAGAGTAAATTAAGCTGTTAATAGTCATCAGAGCTGCTGGATGGACAAAGAGTCATCAGTCAGGGTTCAGGGGATCATTACAAGACAAGTAAAGGTGATTTTATTAATACTAGAGGGGGCACTCAAAATAGAACAATTAATAGGTGAGGGAGTCGTGTGTAAAGCTAAGAACAGGGTGGCCTGTGTTCTTAAGAGTTAACAGTATGACAAAGCAAAACCCTTTTATGACAAAGCAGAACCCCATGTTATTCATCCGGCCAGGTATTTCTTTCTGTGAAATCGGGTTCAACCTGTAACAATATTTCATTAGAGGAGATTCAAATAAGTGACCAAAATGTGAGGGGTGGTGGGACTAGGGAAAGGACTAGGACTTTACACAAGTCAGGGCCCCATAGTCCTGTCGGGGTCTGGGAGTTTTTGTGCTTGGGCTTTTCCCACCTGCTATTAACTGTTCTTGGCCCGTAGAGGGCACTGTTGCTCCTGGGTGCAAGTGGACAGGTGTTAACCATCTCCTGATTGCTGACTGGGGGTATTTAAAGCTGAAGCTACCAGTACTTCATCGGCTGAGTGTTAACCTACAGTGGTAACAATCTTTAGCCCAGATCTAAGCTTGTTTCAAGTTTCTCTAAGTTTCCAAGACTTACTTCCTCATGTCCTCCTTCTCAGGTTCAAGACCTGCTTGATCCAGCCTCGAGTTCTGGTGTTAAGCAAACTTCTGACCTCTGGATCTAGGCACCTTCGATGCTCCTGGACTTTCAAGATTCAAGTCTCAAGTTTCCTTCTTGGATTAACTCCTGGCTGGCAGCTTCAGGATCGACAACTAACCGGCCCAAGTCAGCAGCAAACCCTGTCCAATAATCTCGCTGTGGATGGTGCAGATGACGGCATTCTGCTAATGGCAGACAGCTTGCATCTGGAGAGAAGGCTTGATACAGGCCTTGCAGTCAACATTCTTCAGTACTGTGACAATGTTTAGGGAAGGCCTGAACCCAAAGACCCAAATACAATTTCAAAATTCTCTATCTGTGGAGGTTAGGGTTAGAGTTTGGGTATGATTTGTCAAAGGAATTAAACCCATACATTCAGACAGATTTTCAGAATGTGGCCTGAGAAGCTGTGCATGAGTTACTTCTCTCACAATGTCACTAAGTCCTCCCTGGAGATATTAGCAACTTTTCCCTATAATTTGCACTACTGTTCCCCATAAATACTAAAACTTTTGTAACCCAGCGTTTCATTTTATTTCATTAACGCCGACATCTACCAAGGCTGAAATCCCTTTATTTTATGCATGGTCCAACCCATGCATTAATTTAGCAATTTATAATACTGAGTCATTTTGGTAGTTATCTGTCACTGCTAGTGTAGCCATTTCCTTCTTGCTAATAGACTGGACACACAAGGGACACATCCCCCAGGAGGTGTTCCAATGCCCTGATTGATTTATTTTGCTTTGATAATCATCAGGATCCTGTTTAAAGATAAGTGCACAGAATTCAAAGAGATCTCAAATAAATACATGGATCCAGATTTTCTGCTGCTTTGCCAATTGGGGGTTTTCATTGATGTCACTGAAGTTGCAGCCTCACTTCCAGTCCACCATCTTGGGTGTCTTGTGGTCATCAACAAGATGGATCCATATTTTAGTTTGTTTAGCGCAAATCCGGACGATGGGCTGCACATAATTTTTAGTATGCAACTGTTTTTCATAGCCACAACTTAGGCTAAAGTCCATGGTAAGTTCAATATTGCCGTTTATAGGATAACTACATAATATGGTATATATTACTAGATAATACATTTACAGTATAACAGTAAAGGTAAAATGCAGTCTACATTGTCAGCACCTGAAGTCCTGATAACTCTTGATCTGTGGGAGCTTCTGGAAGCAGGAACTCAGGTGTGCTTGCTAGTCAAACGCCTGACCATCACTACGCCACCTTCCAGTACCTAAGATGTTTATTCAAAATCAGCGTTTACGTCTTCCTCCGGGGTCCGAGCGCCAAAAAGATAATCTTTCATTAATAAACTCTCTAACTGTCATCTTGTTGTTTCTCTATTATGTGAGTTTTTCCAGATTGAAATACCTGCTGTGCAAAGTCAACCCTGTAGTGCATCCTGATCTTCTTACTTGAAGGTGGGGAGGTACCGATGGACAATTGATAGTCGTTGCAGTTCTTTTTACAGACAGCATTCATCTCGTTGTAGACGTTCCTCTCTTTTTGAACAAGCTGAAGATGATCCTGTTGCTTTTTGATTGCTGCAGTCTTCCTCTCCTCTGGAAGGTTTGAGCTTCTTATAAGCTGATCATTATTCTGTTGGCATCCCAGCAGAGATCCATATGTGTCCTACAGCTTCTTCTGTGTGGTAGTAGCTGGGTCCAAAGCGCCTTGAAGCGTGATTTGCAAATTGCATGCTCACCTGGAAAGAAACATATTACACAGTTGTTAATTTTTGATGAAGTTTTACATTACTGGTCATTAGAAGGCTTTCACTATTATATAGATATATATTTTTAAACATATCAAGCTCCTTAGCAGACTTTCTATAGAGACGCCACACTGAGGTCTTGGACACATGTGTTGGCAGTAACTTAACATGCCATTCCCATGCCCAGGATGTGGATCAGGTAACATGATGGCGTGGTCTTCAGCGTAGTTCTTTATGAACTCCAGAACTCTGTGGAGTTGCTCACGGCTGAAAAAATGCGGTCCTGTGGCCGCTGGCTCTTTTTCTTCACGAAGGGTCTTGCACCGTTCACATCAAAATGTCTGATGATGTCAGACAATGTGGCTTTGCAAATTATGAACAGGGGAAACAAAGGAAATGTTTCTTTCAGCTTTTAATATTTGAATGCAGAAAATACATGATTTATTTTCAATATGATGCATCATAATAGTAAAAAAAAAAAAGCTGTCAAACTCACCCCTCCGATGCCTCCGATGAAATAAGTTGTTTTGGCGTGTTTTCTTTCGTTGGCGTCTTCTTGGTGGATGTTTACATCGCTGAAGTTTCTACTGTACGCCGGTGTGCTTCAAGATGTCCAATGATTCTCATGTCCTGCCACTCCCTTTCTGCTGCTAAAGAATCCATCCGTATGTTATACATGAACTTTTGGGAAAGTTGTGGGTACAAGACTGTGTCCCACATGAAGAATTCCCCTTTCTTCTCCCGTAGACATTATAATAAAACAACACAGACCAGCTAATTTAACCTCTTCCCAGCAGCTGCTGTGAAAACAATGAATTTGCACCTTCCATTCAAGCTTCAGTTAACGCTTGTGGCCAAAGCTGTACCCCACAGGAAAAGTACTGTGTCAGACTGTATGGAGACCCTCTGCAGTAAAACTAACCCTATTCTCAGAGGTCTCTACCCATTAGATTAACGGGGTACACTGACAACAGGAAACAATACCTGAAGAAGAGTCCTTCAGGTGTTACACATGCGATGAACTTTAAAATGCTCCTCAGTGGGATCTGTCCTGAAGCTGACATAGAAAACACATGGTTACTGCTGAGTTTTGGAGGTGTTTAAAAATTCCTCTGCCTTTTAAGGACTTTTGGTAGCAATATTTGACCCTGAATCTACCATGATGAGAGAGAGAAATTGTTTCTCTAAAACAATTACTTTATGACCCTTTTGGAAAAGAATCTCTTTAACAAAGGAATAACATTTAACCTCTTGTTACGTCTGTCAACGTCAAAACCACATCAGCAGCAGTTAATAAGCTTTCTTCATTGCAGAAAAACAGAAAAGATATTTGCAAATGTGTGTGTTTGTACGTTAACCCCCTCAGTTTCTTGACCGCTCCAGAGTCGGACTGTTGTGGCATACAGTCCCCTATCAGTCCAAAAACCCAGGCCCTCCCCTGGCCTGTTGGTGGACATTTGCTATTTCCTTTTCCACTTCAACTTCTTCAGGAGGGAGGGAAAACTTTGCTCCAGCCTGTTTCTCCTCTGTCTTCATAAGATGTGCTCTCAAGATGAGTCCAGTGTAACGCTGTTCTGGCTCTGGCAAACAGCATGGATTGTTGCTGTTGTGAGTTATGATTATTGATTGATTAATCTTGATCAATAATTATAATTAAAAATCATAATTTGACAAAATCAATTTCTTAACCAAAATCCTCATTTATGAATCGAGACCAGAGATGTTTCTGGTGTTGTAATTGTGGCTCAACACCTTTGACAATTACAACCGTTAAATACTCCGTAATAATCAATAACTATTGCCGGAGATGTCACTGTTTAATCGACGAACAGTGAGGTTGGAGACAAAGGAAAATGGGGAATTTCACCATGAGGTTATTTCAGCAGTCCAGTCTCACAAAGCACCTGCGCGGGCTCTCATGTGGTAAAACGCGCACAGAGCTAGGAACGCAGCGGCTTCAGACATTAATACAGTACATCAAAGTTTCAATAAACAAGGTTACATGCAAATATCATTCAGAACACATTAGATTCTAACTAGCGATTCTGATCGCTCTACAACCTCTGACCCTGCCCAGGCCTTCTAATAAAGAAATAAATTAAAGGATAGGTTTTACTTTTAAGTCGTCTTAAAAGTAGTCGTCTTCCTTCTGAGTGGAGGATTGAGCGAGGTCCATCTTCGTCTTCTGGCCTTCTTGGCGAAAAGGGAAAATATGATCTGACCATCAAAGTTAACTTGGGATGAAGCATGGTAGCGGTTCGAAACTCCGTGTTCTTAGTTACGTGTTAAGCTCACGTCTTCGATCGGCAAAGTGAAATTTCTGGCCTTCCTAGTCCAGAAACCTCAGTTAGGAATTGTTCGTTGGCCAACGAGAGAGAGAGGATAAATGAAATCCACTTCTCCAGGTGATGCTTCAGATGTTGGTGATCGGGTCACGATCTCCAGCTAAAAGGCGGGGTGTTCAAAACGGAGGCCTTCCTATATAGCGTCTTGTGACGTCAGACTTGGGACGCTCGTCATATCAGTCGCAGTGCTCGACGGGATATGTAGTAGCAGGCTGTCCTGGATACAAAATGGCCGATGCCATTGGAGAGGTACAGTGATGTCCAACAACGTGCAGGTAGTCCAATACTCAGCAAACAAGTGGTCCAACATTCCCCCCTAGGTTCAAAGGGTGAGATGAATCGCAGTCTTTGAAGCTACTGGGACCATTCTGTCCTTTGCTGAACAATCAGTGATCCGTGGCGAAGCAGAACAAAACAAACTGTCTCTGTGTTCCTCAAAACCTATGCCTGGGCAGAGTAGAGGTTAGCCTGGTCAGGACTAAACTCTGACTAACTCATACCTTTCTACAAAATGAAACAACAATAAAAGATACCGTACACATATACTGGTCCTTCTCAAAATATTAGCATATTGTGATAAAGTTCATTATTTTCCATAATGTAATGATGAAAATTTAACATTCATATATTTTAGATTCATTGCACACTAACTGAAATATTTCAGGTCTTTTATTGTCTTAATACGGATGATGTTGGCATACAGCTCATGAAAACCCAAAATTCCTATCTCACAAAATTAGCATATCATTAAAAGGGTCTCTAAACGAGCTATGAACCTAATCATCTGAATCAACGAGTTAACTCTAAACACCTGCAAAAGATTCCTGAGGCCTTTAAAACTCCCAGCCTGGTTCATCACTCAAAACCCCAATCATGGGTAAGACTGCCAACCTGACTGCTGTCCAGAAGGCCACTATTGACACCCTTAAGCAAGAGGGTAAGACACAGAAAGAAATTTCTGAACGAATAGGCTGTTCCCAGAGTGCTGTATCATGGCACCTCAGTGGGAAGTCTGTGGGAAGGAAAAAGTGTGGCAGAAAACGCTGCACAACGAGAAGAGGTGACCGGACCCTGAGGAAGATTGTGGAGAAGGGCCGATTCCAGACCTTGGGGGACCTGCGGAAGCAGTGGACTGAGTCTGGAGTAGAAACATCCAGAGCCACCGTGCACAGGCGTGTGCAGGAAATGGGCTACAGGTCCCGCATTCACCAGGTCAAGCCACTTTTGAACCAGAAACAGCGGCAGAAGCGCCTGACCCGGGCTACAAAGAAGCAGCACTGGATGTTGCTCAGTGGTCCAAAGTACTTTTTTCGGATGAAAGCAAATTCTGCATGTCATTCAGAAATCAAGGTGCCAGAGTCTGGAGGAAGACTGGGGAGAAGGAAATGCCAAAATGCCAGAAGTCCAGTGTCAAGTACCCACAGTCAGTGATGGTCTGGGGTGCCATGTCAGCTGCTGGTGTTGGTCCACTGTGTTTTATCAAGGGCAGGGTCAATGCAGCTAGCTATCAGGAGATTTTGGAGCACTTCATGCTTCCATCTGCTGAAAAGCTTTATGGAGATTAAGATTTCATTTTTCAGCACGACCTGGCACCTGCTCACAGCGCCAAAACCACTGGTAAATGGTTTACTGACCATGGTATCACTGTGCTCAATTGGCCTGCCAACTCTCCTGACCTGAACCCCATAGAGAATCTGTGGGATATTGCGAAGAGAACGTTGAGAGACTCAAGACCCAACACTCTGGATGAGCTAAAGGCCGCTATCGAAGCATCCTGGGCCTCCATAAGACCTCAGCAGTGCCACAGGCTAATTGCCTCCATGCCACGCCGCATTGAAGCAGTCATTTCTGCCAAAGGATTCCCGACCAAGTATTGAGTGCATAACTATACATGATTATTTGAAGGTTGACGTTTTTTGTATTAAAAACACTTTTCTTTTATTGGTCGGATGAAATATGCTAATTTTGTGAGATAGGAATTTTGGGTTTTCATGAGCTGTATGCCAAAATCATCCGTATTAAGACAATAAAAGACCTGAAATATTTCAGTTAGTGTGCAATGAATCTAAAATATATGAATGTTAAATTTTCATCATGACATTATGGAAAATAATGAACTTTATCACAATATGCTAATATTTTGAGAAGGACCAGTATATAATATAAAAAAAAATAAAAAATTCATGGTTCATAGCTTATTTGTCCAACTTCTATTAGGCACTGGAACCTGGCTGTGTCATTGGCAAAGGCGGTGCTATGAACCGTGAGGGAATGAATGTGAGGGAATCAATCCTGACCTGTAAACGCTTAACCTGCTGGTTTGCGGTGTATAATCAAAAAAAAAAATGAATGTTTAAAACAGGTTTAGGCTTAAACCATTAGCTCTTCCGAATGATGATGGGTTTTAATATGACTCCTGTCTCTAAACTATCTAGATGTGAAAAGAGGGAGAAAAAGAATAAATGAATTGCAGTACCTAGGCTATAAACCAGGTGTTTTTGTGGAGGTTGCAAGGTGTCTGCTGTGGTGGACTTAGGATTTCTCTACTAAGTTCAGCAGAACTAGGCCAGTGGGTATCTGTGCCTCGGTGGGACTGTCTACTGATGAACCAACCTCCTTTAATAAGATTTTGCATGAAATGTCTGGCAGCGTGTGTCCATTACATCATTCTTAAACACTTTTGTGAGGTCTGCTGTGCATGCAGAGTGTTATGGAAAATTATTGTGCCAACTTACAGTTTAAGACTGTGTCCTAGAAGGTAGTTACATGTTTAACTGTTTCTGTTGAAGAAAGTTGTTAGTGATTGGTGCATGTTAGTGTGAGTTCATGAAACATGCACCTATTTAACTAGTCCTACGCACTGGTCTCTCCTTTCCCGGACATGGAGACAAGCTCTGTTCTTGGGGAGGAGAGTTCGATGTAGGACTTCATCTGGTTCAGCAAAACGCAGCAGCTGGGATGATGGTGTCAATCTTTTCTGACAAGCATCCAACCCACTTAATGAAGCTGCATGTCACAGTTAGGAGAAATTTGTTACCTCCTGTTAATTTTGGAGCTGGTTCGACCAGTTGGTCTGAAGGTGGAACCAAGGTAATGTAACCCCCCTTCGCTGAAGCGGAGGTTGACTGGTTGGCTGGGATGGCTGAAACTGGCGGCAGGTTAAACATCCTTTGATGTAGACTTGGGTGTCGTAAGAGGTTGGAGGCCAGTGAGGGTGTGGAGTGTGGCTTTGTAGCTCCTATGGCACCCTACAGGAGAGTAATGGGCGTAGGATAACGTGACCCCCCTTTGGTCTGTTGGAACAATGTCCAGAGCATGGGAGAGCTGTTTGATGCCAATCTGCACACTGGCTGTATTGAGGAGAGGGCGGAGCCTGTCTGCTAAGAGGAGTGTGGCTGTGTTGTGCCTCAGTTACAAGGGGGTCTTTTTGGCACAAACGGTCATATAGCTCTCTAATGGTTGATGGATGTCCCAGCCAGAGTGCTAGTAGCACTTCTGGTATGAACATGGTTTCCAGGTGTACACCTTCCACCACTTTGGGGTTGTAAGTGTCCACATCTGGGTTCTTTAAAGAGCCAAGCAATGCATGACTGCATCTGGCAGGAGTTTCCTGGATGGCTGGGTGCAGCTGTGTCTCAGAGGTGAACATGACCGGCTCTGATGAGGGCCTGAGAGGTTCTTCGGGCTCCTTTAAGCTGGTGATCTGGTTGGCCACAAAGAGTGGTTTGCTGCTTAAACCCATTGGGTTTTGCACCTCCGCCTGGACCCAGAGTTGGTTCTGGTGGCAGTCAATGAGTGGGGCCAGCCTGTCCAGCAGGTCCTGTCCACCAAGAAAAAGCTCTTTGTTTAATGTGCACATATAGCTGGGGTGCACCAGAGCCGTGTCTTCGAGTGTGATGTCCAGCTCCACCCAACTGGTGATGCATGATCGGTTTTGGGTGCGGCTGGTGATGCTTACATCACAAGCGTCGGCCTGAAATGGTTCATTGAAGGAGAGCATGGCTCTACTCACCTCCTCAAACATGATTGGGCGCATCAGGTTGATCTCTGATTCTATTTTAGAATAGAAACTCAGTTGGAAATGTCCTCCTATCATGATCACACAGTGTAGACGATGTGCATGTCCATTTTGGTTCAGTTTACTTGAGAACCTTGGAAAGATGGTTTGTGGTGTTTCTCCTGGGGAGGTCCCAAGGGGTACTTGGAGTTTCCCAGGTTTGTCTCCCCATCCGATCAGGTAGACTCTGATGGCTGTGGAGACTGACGGGAAGTTTGGGTCTGGTTCAACTGGACGGTCGGCTTCCTGTTTCAAGGGTTGTGGGGGCGTGGTGGACTGACGCACCGCTTCTGTCACCATCTTACGTAAGGCCTCCTCCAACTCTTTCCCCATAATCCCTTCTGCATGTCGGTTCCACCCTTTTCCATCAGGTTTACCTTTAGGCTTCACGTGATGGTCAGGTCGTCTGTTCGACCGGAAGTGGTCCGGCAACTTTGACTGTGGTTGGTATTCAGTACCACCCCCCCAGTCCAGCTGACCAAACCTACGTTGTTCCCTGAACCAGTTCTTAGCGTGGGTTCCTGCTGGAGGCATTTCCTGACCTTCTAACGCAAGGCTGGTTCTTTCAGTCCGGACCTGTAAAACCCTAGCCTCGCCCTCTGGTCCCTTGGTCGGGCGAGCACGTGTTTCCCACGCCATCTGAGCATATTTGCGCATCTCTTGCATGCTCATGGCCTTGGTTCTGCAATACATAGTAACCTCGTATCACACACTTTCATGAAGGTTGTGGAGGAACAGGGATTTAAAAGCATGTTCCTCCTCAATGCCGGGTGCATTGCGTCCTTGGAAGTAAACGGCTCTCAAGCGCCAGTAATACTCCCTGCTTTTCTTTTGCTGGATAGTGAAAGCACCAAGTGTGGCGGAGGCCCGGTCCGTGTACACAGAATATTCTTCCCTTAAAGCTTCGCAAAGGGTTGAATAACGGTCTCGGACTGCGGGTGTCAGGCTCTCCATGAAAACATGGACGCTCCTGGATGTTGTCTTCCAGATGAGCTTCAGTTTTTCCCTTGTTGATGGGCAGTACAAATCTAGAAGACAGCGTTCAACTTCCCTAAGATAATCATCAATGTTTGATTCTGCATTATTAGGGTCGAAACGCTCTATGTCTTTGGCAAGGGACTCAAGCTGGCGGGTGCGCAATCCACTCTCAGGGATTGGTCCCGGCCCATCTGAGTCATCATCGGAGAGTTCACTCCGGCTGCACTCAGGGGGTATCAGTGCATCACGCCTCATCCTCGGCGGAGGCAGTGGAGGTATATCTGTGGGCCCTGTGCTTCCCGGACTCGGGTCCTGGGCAGCGGTTGAGGGCAGTAGGAACCACCTGAATCCCAGGGGCGGCTTTCTTGTCGCCTTGGTGGGGGTGAGGGATCGTAGAGGACCGTACTGCGAGTCAAGTTTGAAGGCTGCTCGCATCTGAACCGTGAACTATTTACACCTGCTGGGTCCCCAGCCAGTTCATGGCTGCTGATTGCAGTGGGGTGGGGCACCGCACCACTGAATCTATTCTGACTACTCACACCTGTTCTTGCCTTGGTGGATGTATGGGGAACCCCATGAGCCTGGAAAGGTAACCTCTGGAGAGCAGCTTCTACATCCTCCAGATCTGACCTGCAGGTTCTCTCAGGGTTTCGCAGGTGTGGCTCACCTCCAAAGGTTTCAACCTGTGAGGTGGGATTCGGTTCGTCCCCCAATTCTTCCAGGGGGGGAGGGGTGGCATGGCTACCCTCTATTTCTTCCAATCTATTTCCAACTTCTGTTATTTCACCTCTAAGGACATCCACTGTCTGCAAAGTATCATTCAGCTCGAACTGCAGTTTAACGCGCTGGTCAACTTCCAACATTAACCTTCGCTGATACAACAGAGTGAGCTGTCCTAACACATCTGAGACCCGTCTGTCCTTCGGTGGGTTTTTAATGACTTGGAGCAACTCCTGAATCCTGGCTTCACATTGCTCAATGCCATACTCATTGAGGCCTTTACGCTCCTCTGGGGACAACAGAATCAATGACCCAATCACCTCTTGTGCCTGCATTCCTATGGGGTCCTCCACCATACACACATCTCCAGCTGCACTCTGAGATGTTCCCTCCATCTTTGGCCCAAAATGCACAATGCAAACACACAAAACTGTTTATCTATGAACCACCACTAAGTTAATTAGCAGCACACAACAGGCTAAGCTGTTCAGTGATTAAAGGATTGCTAAAATTAATTTTCAGCACACAAACAGCTGAGCTGTTCAGTGATTAAATGATAGCTAACTAATTAGCCGCACACAACAGGCTGAGCTGTTCAGTTAGCTGTCTGATTCATACCTGTATCTTCCAGGTGTATGGGTTTGCTTAAAATGGGCACACAGGTTTGACCGTACAAACTGTGGCTTACCAAAGTCTATGCTTTAATGGGGTAATCAAGCAAACACACAAAAAGGGGAAGAAAGAAAATAAAGAATTTTGAAATAACCCAAAACCAAATTCAAAATAAAAATTTTTAAAATGGGAAACGAAACTAAACATTCAATGCTGTTCTTAGCTTCAAATAAATGTTAGTGTTCTCTAATATGAATAACCTACCTTCTTGTTAGACAACTAAGTTAGTTTTATAAGTCAGATCAAAACATGCTTCACACAATAAAACCCAGCAAACGCTTAAATTTTATCCAAAAGTGGTAACTTCAACTTTCAACTTTAAGTTATGCCCTTTTGATCATAGGTGATGGAATTATATGCCTGTGTTAATGAATTGACTGATTAAAAAAATAAATCAAAGTAGGAAACGCAATTCGCACTAGTGACCACCAGATGGTACTGAGTGCAGGTCTGCGGTTTGGGAAATCCAGCTGCAACTGTAATTTATTAAATGGCCACCAGATGTAGGTGTTGTTCTCTACCTGACTGGAAGAATGTTGGTCACAACTGTAATTACGCCCAGCGGACACTGGGGCAGGTCTGCTGCTTATCAGCGTTGGTTTTCTGTAGCTGATTGCAGCAGGCTGGCGACTGGAAATTAACTTTAACTTTTCCACAAGTTAAACCAACTTTCACCTTGCATCCACAACAAACACCTCTGAAAGATAATGTTATCCTCTGCGGTAGAAATGAGCAAACCCTAGTCAAAATATCCCCTAATTCACAAACGTTCTGTGCAAAACTCAAAAATCTCACAATAAAACGTCTAGTTAACGGAGATCACAATTGTTTATTCTGTGCAACAGTGATTTGATGTCTGTCTTTTTAAGGCCCATCAAAGGGACGCCATATGTTGTGAGATATGATTATTGATTGATTAATCTTGATCAATAATTATAATTAAAAATCATAATTTGACAAAATCAATTTCTTAACCAAAATCCTCATTTATGAATCAAGACCAGAGATGTTTCTGGTGTTGTAATTGTGGCTCAACGCCTTTGACAATTACAACCGTTAAATACTCCGTAATAATTAATAACTATTGTCGGAGATGTCACTGTTTAATCGACCGTTTCTGCCGAAACGTGTGGAACTTTAACCTTATCTTGACTGACGAATCACTTTTGCACACAATGAACACAAATGCCTTCTGTTACCATCTATGTGAATATTTATTCATCTTCACCTACTCAACATGCAAAGTTCTACATAACAAGGGTAACACATCTAACTAAGCAAAAATAAAGCAAACAGCAGTGGGTGTGTATTGAATCAACCAGCAGTTATGGCAAGAATGAGAATATGGAAAGGGGGTGTGGTGGTGAGTGGAGAGTGGGCGCAGCTACACTGTAACTTCTGCTCGGTTCATAAAACCTCCGCCAAACTCCTGAGCACACAAAGGGTCGTAAAGTTTTGGCGGCAAGCTAGCGAACAGTGAGGTTGGAGACAAAGGAAAATGGGGAATTTCACCATGAAGTTATTTCAGCAGTCCAGTCTCACAGTGCACCTGCGCTGACTCCCAGGTGGTAAAACATGCACAGAGCTAGGAGCGCAGCGGCTTCAGACATCAATACAGTACATCAAAGTTTCAATAAACAAGGTTACATGCATATATCATTCAGAACACATTAGATTCTAACTAGCGATTCTGATCGCTCTACAACCTCTGACCCTTCTAATAAAGAAATAAAGTAAAGGATAGGTTTTACTTTGAAGTTGTCTTCCTTCTGAGCGGAGGGGGAATCGAGCGGGGAAAGGTGGAAAGGGGTTTTTTCAGGAAAAACGGTCAGTGTTCGTCTTCTGGCCTTGGCGAAAAGGGAAAATATGATCTGACCATCAAAGTCGACTTGGGATGAAGCACGGTAGCGGTTTGACTCCTCGAAACTCCGTGTTCTTAGTTACGTGTTAAGCTCATGTCTTCGATCGGCAAAGTGAAATTTCTGGCCTTCCTAGTCCAGAAACCTCAGTTAGGAATTGTTCGTTGGCCAACGAGAGAGAGAGGATAAATGAAATCCACTTCTCCAGGTGATGCTTCAGATGTTGGTGATCGGGTCATGATCTCCAGCTGAAAGGCGGGGTGTTCAAAACAGAGGCCTTCCTATATAGCGTCTTATGACATCAGACTTGGGACGCTCGTCATATCAGTTGCAGTGCTCGACGGGATATGTAGTAGCGGGCTGTCCTGGATACAAAATGGCCGATGCCATTGGAGAGGCACAGTGACGTCCAACAACGTGCAGGTAGTCCAATACTCAGCAAACAAGTGGTCCAACATTGCCCATCTCGGTGGGTTTTGGGCTTTTTACCAGACTTCTTCTGAGTTTTGTTCTGGTGGAAACTCATGCTGTCATCTGCAACAGGCAGGCAGGCGGGCAGGACCTCTCCCTTTCAGGTCATGCTGAAGAAGCATCTCTGGTGGAGTGAAGCCGTGGGGAAGGTAGGTGCCTAATGTCCAGGGAGTGCTTAAATCCCCATGTGTATGTGTGTGTGTATGTGTGTAAGAGGCAGAGAAAAAGGTTTAGTACATGGTTCAGATTTTGCACAGAAGTATTGTCAGTCAGTCAGTTAGTTTTTCACATACCTGTCCTCCATTGTCTTTTTTTCCTATTTTTCCTATTTTCTCTATTGTCGTTTCCTCGGTCCTTTTTAATATTGTAGAGCTGCAAAAGTTTTAACCCATATATTGATGCACTTGCTGCATTGTGGTCCATATTTTTTCATACGTTTCTACCTGGGGAGGAGGAGGTAATCCCTTAGAACTGAACTGTTGTCCCATACTGACAGCCTTGCCACACCCCTTACTTACTGGTAATGGGGGGAATATTCCTTTAAAACCTGCAGACGTCTCCACAAGAGTTCAGAGCTTTATGGCACCCTAATCGCCTTCCCCCTAACTTACTGGTTAGGGGAGCCTCACTCAACCGTACAGGGAGGGGTCTCTACTGGTGAATTACTGTTCACCCGCGTGCAGCGTGGCATCAACCGCGCAAGCGAGGTCCGTACACCGCGCTCCTGTTCCAAAGCGGGAAAAATCCCAGATCCCCTTTGTCCTCAGTAGAAAACTGTTTTTTGTTGTTTTGTTTTTTTTTTTTTTGCATTTCATTTAAACTTTTAGTTTAGTTTAAACTTTTAGTCTATTAGAACCATTTGAACGTTTGAAATTTAGAATCTTTCATAATTTGAATTTCAGGCCTTTGGTTACTTTTATCAAACTATTAAGCAAATTAATATTGATGATATTTAATTAAATTATGCTGATTCATTGTTTCTCACCGTCTCTGGAAGAAAAAAAATTGGTTCTTTTGGATTCCAGTTCTCCAAGAACACCGAGTCAGCAGTCCTCCACCCCTTAACACTAAAAGTGTTTGAGGCAGGGAAGCTCTTCCCAGGTTGATCAGACACTCCTGCCTATGTCCTCGGAAGAACCCAGTCAAGGAATCCCATCCTCGTCTCCATTTGTTGTAGAAAAATTTGTTTTTACCAAGACAGAGACTGATGATTGCCACTCAGAATCAGCTGTATTATAATCTTGCAAGAGAAAAGGATTTTTTACAGCATTGGAGATGCGCTCAGTAGTGCGGCCAAATCGTTCTGACTAGACAAAGCAAATGTTCTGCTTATAATCTACAACAGTTTTCAAGGTAACTCTCATGAGACCCAGAGAGAGAGAGAAACAGAGAGAGAAACCTGTTGTCCTAGACATAATCTTAACAGTGTGGCATACAGGTCCTTCTCAAAATATTAGCATATTGTGATAAAGTTAATTATTTTCCACAATGTAATGATGAAAATTGAACATTCATATATTTTAGATTCATTGCACACTAACTGAAATATTTCAGGTCTTTTATTGTCTTAATACGGATGATTGTGGCATACAGCTCAGGAAAACCCAAAATTCCTATCTCACAAAATTAGCATATTTCATCCGACCAAAAAAAGAAAAGGGTTTTTAATACAAAAAACGTCAACCTGCAAATAATCATGTACAGTTATGCACTCAATACTTGGTCGGGAATCCTTTGGCAGAAATGACTGCTTCAATGCGGTGTGGCATGGAGGCAATCAGCCTGTGGCACTGCTGAGGTCTTATGGAGGCCCAGGATGCTTCGATAGCGGCCTTTAGCTCATCCAGAGTGTTGGGT
The DNA here is from genome assembly GCF_021462225.1 of Girardinichthys multiradiatus. Taxonomy (NCBI): domain Eukaryota; kingdom Metazoa; phylum Chordata; class Actinopteri; order Cyprinodontiformes; family Goodeidae; genus Girardinichthys; species Girardinichthys multiradiatus. The sequence goes on from NC_061818.1 coordinate 15,304,422, forward strand.
CTTGAGTCTCTCAACGTTCTCTTCACAATATCCCACAGATTCTCTATGGGGTTCAGGTCAGGAGAGTTGGCAGGCCAATTGAGCACAGTGATACCATGGTCAGTAAACCATTTACCAGTGGTTTTGGCACTGTGAGCAGGTGCCAGGTCGTGCTGAAAAATGAAATTTTCATCTCCATAAAGCTTTTCAGCAGATGGAAGCATGAAGTGCTCCAAAATCTCCTGATAGCTAGCTGCATTGACCCTGCCCTTGATAAAACACAGTGGACCAACAGCAGCAGCTGACATGGCACCCGAGACCATCACTGACTGTGGGTACTTGACACTGGACTTCTGGCATTTTGGCATTTCCTTCTCCCCAGTCTTCCTCCAGACTCTGGCACCTTGATTTCCGAATGACATGCAGAATTTGCTTTCATCCGAAAAAAGTACTTTGGACCACTGAGCAACAGTCCAGTGCTGCTTCTCTGTAGCCCAGGTCAGGCGCTTCTGCCAGTTTCTGGTTCAAAAGTGGCTTGACCTGGGGAATGCGGCACCTGTAGCCCATTTCCTGCACACGCCTGTGCACGGTGGCTCTGGATGTTTCTACTCCAGACTCAGTCCACTGCTTCTGCAGGTCCCCCAAGGTCTGGAATTGGCCCTTCTCCACAATCTTCCTCAGGGTCCGGTCACCTCTTCTCGTTGTGCAGCGTTTTCTGCCACACTTTTTCCTTCCCACAGACTTCCCACTGAGGTGCCTTGATACAGCACTCTGGGAACAGCCTATTCGTTCAGAAATTTCTTTCTGTGTCTTACCCTCTTGCTTGAGGGTGTCAATAGTGGCCTTCTGGACAGCAGTCAGGTTGGCAGTCTTACCCATGATTGGGGTTTTGAGTGATGAACCAGGCTGGGAGTTTTAAAGGCCTCAGGAATCTTTTGCAGGTGTTTAGAGTTAACTTGTTGATTCAGATGATTAGGTTCATAGCTCGTTTAGAGACCCTTTTAATGATATGCTAATTTTGTGAGATAGGAATTTTGGGTTTTCATGAGCTGTATGCCAAAATCATCCGTATTAAGACAATAAAAGACCTGAAATATTTCAGTTAGTGTGCAATGAATCTAAAATATATGAATGTTAAATTTTCATCATTACATTATGGAAAATAATGAACTTTACCACAATATGCTAATATTTTGAGAAGGACCTGTACATGTCATCTCACACAGCTGCAAGCAGAAGGCTGAGAAACCATTACTCTAAGACTAAGTAAGAGAAGAATGGAACAACACTGAGGGGTTCTAATACTTTTGTCAGTTCCTGTAGAGTATCAAGTAGAAAAGAAAGCAAGGCACACTCAATAAAGGAGTGGTTCTGTAGGTGGGGACCACAGAGAACTTCTCAATACCTATGCTTTCTAGCTGATGTTTTGGTCACTTTTGAATGTGTCTGCACAAACGGTTAGAAACCGACTCCATGAGGATGGTATGAGGGCCCGACGTCCACAAATGGGGGTTGTGCTCACATCCCAACACCATGCAGGACGCTTGGCATTTGCCAGAGAACACCAGGATTGGCAAATTCGCCACTGGCGCCCTGTGCTCTTCACAGATGAAAGCAGGTTCACACTGAGCACATGTGACAGACGTAACAGATTCTGGAGACACCGTGGAGAGCGATCTGCTGCCTGCAACATCCTTCAGCATGACCGGTTTGGCAGTGGGTCAGTAATGGTGTGGGGTGGCATTCATTTGGAGGGCCTCGTAGCCTGACTGCCATAAGATACCGAGATGAGATCCTCAGATCCCTTGTAAGACCATATGCTGGTGCGGTTGGCCTTGGGTTCCTTCTAATGCAGAACAATGCTAGACCTCATGTGGCTGAAGTGTGTCAGCAGTTCCTGCAAGATGAAGACATTGAAGCTATGGACTGGCCCGCCCGTTCCCCAGACCTGAATCTGATTGAGCACATCTGGGGCATCATGTCTCGCTCCATCCATCAACGTCACGTTGCACCACAGACTGTCCAGGAGTTGGCTGATGCTTTAGTCCAGGTCTGGGAGGAGACCCCTCAAGAGACCATCCACTGCATCATCAGTAGCATGCCCAGGTGTTGTAGGGAGGTCATACAGGCACGTGGAGGCCACACACAATACTGAGCCTCATTTTGACTTGTTTTAAGGACATTACATCAGAGTTGGATCAGCCTGTAGCGTGTTTTTCCACTTTGATTTTAAATTCAATTCAATTCAAAAATACTTTATTAATCCCAAAGGGAAATTACATGTTGTTGTAGCTCATTATGAGGGTTTCTTCAAAGAAAAAAGGAAAAGGAAAATTGCTACACATCCTAAGTGTAATAACTGCAATTTGACTTTTGATTCACCCCCCTTTATGGCAGGCAGGGTGATTAGATTAAATTTGGGATTTAGTCTGGCAAAAATCCTGTTCTTTCAAACCATAAAACAAACTATAAAGTTCCTGAATGGATACATGCATCAAAATTAGGTCAGATATTGAAATTAACTGCAAAGTTAATTCAGTTTCAAATTGTGGTCTTACACAAAACACAGCCTCTGGATACAGATGTGCAGCAACTGTCTGGACAGTGAGATTAACTGAAGTTAAACCAAGTCTCAGGTTATTGCTTACACAGAAGAAACCAGACTGAGTCCGAACATCTAAAATTTTGCCTATGTAGCAGAGTTGGCTGTTACTAGCACGGAGATATTGGAGTTATTAATTTTGACGAAAGTCTAAATTTGTGAACTCCTGGAGTGTCACGAGTTATAATGTTCTCTTAAATATAATCAGTGACATCTGACGTTAGAACTCCGATGTTTTGAGTCCTATTGTGACCAGTGACAGCTGGTTTTAAGCTAATCACTTGGTACCTCAATAATGTGCAGTTGTGGTTTTATTCATTCACATTTATGTACAGTGCAAGCTGTTCATGATAATGCCCACCCAGGGACGCCATTATGTTGTAAATATGAATCTGAGAATATTATTTAATATTTAATATTAATATTTTAATATTAATATTTTAATATTTTATCAAATAATATTTCGGTCTGTTAAGGATTGTCCTGGGAATACCAGCCCCATTAAGGCGATGGTATTAGGACAGAATAAAAAGGTGTGAGACGAGCTCTGGCATTATTGAACAGCATAAACTCTGCACGCACATGGAATGAATTCACACAATTTCTTAAAATACAAGAATTTATTAACAAAAATAAGTCAACTCAAAGTCAAACATATTTCAATCAACAAACTCTTTACTATGCTAAAACAATTCAACTAAACTACCAAGCAGAATTAAAGAATAATGAAGACTAATGGGCTATGTACAATATAAACAAGTTGATTAAAGATGATTGGAAATCATGACCAAAAAGAGTGATGCAACATTACCATGCAATGTTTATGTTTGAGAACCAAGGATTATCTTGAAGAATCTGGAAATGAAGTTAAGTTAGTTTTGGAACTAACTTAGGAAATAATCAGCAAACGTTTAGACAACCATTCACAATGCAAGATCAGATAAAATATTATTTTAATAAAATAATGTTTTAAATAATGATCTGCCGAATAAAACCAACCTCCTGGATGATTAATTCTCAACGGTGTCTAATTAACCGCCTTTATTTATTAAAATAATATTTGAAGAAATATTATTGAGTAATTTGGAAAAGAGCCAAATCTTTCTGGAGAAATTGGGCTTAATGGTGTTTACTTAGTTATCAACTCTAGTAGATGATGTTCAGGGACTATTATCCACTAGCTTGAAAACCAACAACCTTTCTGTTGACTAGCCTTAATGCTACACATGTTCTTACCGTTAGCACTTAAGCTAGCAAGACGCAGATAGCTTAGCACCAGAATCAACACATACCTTTAAAATACCAGGGTTAATAAAAGGGTTCAAATGCATAAGCGCAGACGGCGCGTTATGAGCAATGTTCTGGTTAAAACCTCCCTTTAAATAAATAAATAAATGAATAAATAAAGTTTATCTTAGCTTTAAAACATACAAAGACACGAACCGACCTGTGTGCTACAGGTAGCATGCTAGCACAAAGATAGCCAAGTTCCACAAAACAAACTTCATAACATGAAAACGTTTAGATCATTTCATCCTAAACCTATCTGTTAATCTGCCCAAACCTAACCTCTGACCATGGTGAGTAAACGTTGTCCAAGGGCAATGAAGTTCGGATAAACGTCCACAGTCAACAAGCGGTTGGCTTTCAGCTAACCTCTGCGTTCGCTGTGTGAACAATAGCGTTAGCTCCGGAAAGCTGGCGGCTCGGCCTGTCCGCTGGGATCTCTCCTCGATACAGTTTTGCTTCTGTGGGGCCATGAAGAGAAAATGTAAGCAACTCTTACACCTTAATTTCCCCGTTCATGAATGAAAATACCGGATACACAGACAGTATTTCATTCTACTTAACTTTGCATATGATCGATGATCGTATGGCTTTGGATCCAGTTGAATTTATGTCTTTTTGCCAGCAAAAGACATTCGCACGCTGGGCCTCTCCTGAACCGTCCTCCTCGGAGGCGTGTGGAAAGAGAAAGACTTGTGGAAAGGTGGTTATTTGGGCAATGGCGCCACAGGACGTCCGCAGTTATCCCCCTTTTCTGGCTGTGCCGGCAGAAGGTTAATGCACTTTATTTTGAAAAGTTCCAGAAAAGTATGTACCGGAGTTTTGGTGTCGAAATCCATGGCTGTATGGTCCCAACAATTTTCTCCATTATTTTACATATGTTTGATATTAAAGCTATAGGTCGGTAATTTTCTTGTTTTGTCTCATCTTTCCCTGGTTTTCAACTTGAAATAATCACTGCTTCTTTCCAACTTTTTGACAATTCTCCATCCTCCCATACTCGATTATACAATTCTAATAAAATATTTTTAGATGTTTCACTTAAAGTACTTATCATGACATAACAAACCTGATCTTTTTCTGGAGCTGATCATTTATATTTTTTAAGTGCCCTATTCAGCTCTCTTATTGTAAACAACATATTTACTGAATCATTTGAATCTTCCATTTGCTCAAATAACTCCTTATTCTCTAAAATCATATTTTCTCGTCCTTTTTTACCTTCTTCACTAATATTTTCAGAACTATGAATTTTAACAAATGCCTTTACCAACATTTCAGCCTTTTCTTTATCTTTCACTGCTGATATTTCCCTATTATTTACTATTGGATATCCACTCACTCTTTTAATCTCATTCATCCTTTTAATCATCGACCATACTTAGAAATGTCTGTCTCCCTCCCCACTAAATGACAAAAACTCCTCCAATATTCTCTTTTTGCATTTTTAATGGTTCTTCTTACATTCACTTGTAATTTCTTATATTCTTTCAAATTCTGAAAGTTGTGACTTCTTTTTAATAACTTAAAAGCTTTATTTCGTTTCTTAATAGCTCCAGTACATTCTATTGTCCACCAGGGTACCAATTTTCTTTTCCTTTTCCCACCTTCCATCCTTATAACCTGATTAGCTGCTTCTAAAATAGCATTAAATATAGAAAGATTAAGTTCATTAATACTACCATTTATATCCACTTTTTGTAGTTTTATTTCACTATTAATCCTAAAGGATTCCCAATCTGCAGATCTAAAGGACCGTTTCTTCATCCCATTTATACAATATTTCTCTATATGTAGTTTTAATTCAGTCATAATAGGGAAGTGATTACTTTCCATAAACAAACACCTGCTAGAGAATCTGAAACTAATGTTAAATCAATTGCTGACACTGTATTTTCTCTCAAATTAATTCTTGTTCCTCTCCCATCATTCAAAACTACCAAATTTTTCACATCTATTATTTCTTCAATTACACCCCCATTTTGATCATTATGATCACTCCATAGTGAGCTATGTCCATTAAAATACCCACACCAAATCACTTTACCCTATAAATACTTCCCAATTTCCTCCATTAGATGTAAAGAAAGTCTTTTACATGGATTATAAAAATTTATTATTTTAACTTTCCCAATTTTTCTCCAAATTTCAATAATAATATTAGCTAAAATTTTAAATTGAATCCCCTTTTTAATGAATATTATACATCCTCCTCCTGATCCTCCCTCTCTATCTCTTCTAATGCTTTCATATCCTTTGATAACGAAATCAAGATATGGTTTAAGCCAAGTTTCCTGAATGCATATGTAACGGGGTTTTATTTTAACATCACTATTGATGTGAAGTTTGTCAAAATTGGTTTATTTATTCTTCAAATTCATTTTATTTAATCAACAATTTATTTTTTTCCTGACTTTTATTGCTATATACATTTTTTATGTTACACTTGTCAGTTGGTGGTTACCATAGCAACCAGTAACAGTCAGCTCTGCCCCTTTTTCTGTTGCTGTCTGTTACTGTGGGGCAGAAGCTGCTGGAGCTGCTAACCACCAACTTGTTTATTTGTCTTTTGTTAGAATAAATACAGAGAACCAGAATGTGTCGGTCATGAAGTCAACCTGCTGGATCAGAACAAGATGGGTTACATCTGGTGCCGTGACCTCGTGACTACTGAAGATCAGCCTTGAGCTAATCTGACATCCAGTGGGTTAAAGTCAGACTCCACATGAATATTCAGGTTTTACTGGTGATACAGCAATTTACGGATCGGATGATTAGCACAGCATTCTAGCATCCTTCTGCTAGCATTTACATATTACTGTATGAGTTTATTTGTTCTCCAGCCTTTTTGATATCTATCTAACAGTGTGTTATTTTTGGAGAAAAAGTCTTATCAGCTACCGTGGTTAACAAAAAAACAAAAAAAACAACAAAGCAAAAATAATTTTGTCTTGATACAGCATTTTTTTGTTGTTCGTTTTGTGAAATCTATGTATACTTTATTTTCCCTTATTTGATTTATGACATATTTGAGTAGGAATGACAGAAGAGTTCGATATAGAACATAATACAGAACTAATGAACATGGGGACACATTCTAGAGGAGTGAGTTTTGGTAGAGGAACAATGTTATCCACAAGATCACCACCTCATCTAAGTTATATGGGTTCTCCAGGTTATGGCAGAGGGATTCCTACTAACACTCATGAGTGTGGGGCTGATTTGTTCAATGGGCACAATGTCCAGAGCCCTCATACCTCTTCCCCAATTCATCCCCAGCCTAGTGAAACAGATGCTACATTGAAACATTTAAGTGTTCTAATCACAGAACTAGGAAAACACATAGGAGATTCAGTCACGGCAAGGCTATTGTTAGATAAAGACACTGTAACTAACCAGAGCAGAGAAGGCGAATCCGTACAAGCTTGTGGCACTACAGTTGACCTCACACAACTCACCATGGCACTTAAATGTGATGTTAAAGAACCTCCCATTTTTCGTGGTGATGTAACTGACAAAAGCTCTGTTCTTGAATGGGTCGATCTTATGTCAATGTATTTGAAAAAGAAGAACGTTAGCATTACAGATCAGCCTGGTGAGATTATGGATAAGTTAATGGGAAGAGCCAGAGATGTTGTAAGAATAGGTATACGCAGTGACCCTTTGCTCAGTGTCGAACTGCAACCTGAAGCAATTTATGCAATCTTCAAACAACATTTCAGTGAATTCACATACTCGTGCTTGCCTTTCGCTGACTTCTATAGTACACTTCCCAGAGCTAATGAGAGTCCAATTGATTACTGGGTTCGTCTGAATAAAGCAGCTGATATAGCTGAGGAGTGTCTCCAGCGTCAAAGGAAAAGCATAGGTGACATCAGTAAAGAGGTGGCCATGATGTTTGTGAGACACTGCAATGAACCTTCACTGTCTGTTGTATTCAAGAACAAATTGGCAGACAGTTGGACAGCTAAAGAGGTGCAAGAGAGGATTGATGAATATCATAGGGAAATTAAATTCAAACAAAGTAAATGTACAGCAGAGAGCCACCCCAGACAAGCTGTTTCAGTGATGAGCAATACCACACAGGAGGGTGGGAGAATGGAGACAGAAGTTATGATGCATTCCCACAAGCAGAATGTGAGTCAACCCCTACAAAGTGTGGAATTCACTACAATACAGAACAGCATGGAGAAGATGACTGAGATGCTTCGTGATGTATTGAGTAGTCTGACTACTTCTTCAAGGCCTACTGCCTTCCGAGGCCACAATAACTCATTCCAGAGAAGGAGGGTCTCGGGGCCCAGAGGTTGTAGCATCTGTAGTGAAAGCTCTCACTCTACTATCGCTCACTGCCAGCTACATCGCTTGTGTTTTCTATGACACCAGCCAGGCCACATTAAGTTTCAGTGCATTAACTTGTCCTCTCCACTGAATCAGTGTGCATCAATCTCTCCTTCCCATCAGGAAAACTAGACAGGCCACATTTTGAGAGGGACAATGTGAGCCTGAGTGAAAATTCCCTCAGCAATGATTTACAGTCAGTATATGAGTCAGCCTGTGAGAGCCTTCCCAGCCAGAAGACAGTAATTCTCCAGAGTACACAGCGTTTAAATGGCAGTGATAGTTTGTTCTACACACCTGTAGTAATTAATGGATGTGTAACTGTGTCTGCTATGTTGGATACAGGTTCCATGGCATGTTCTGTGAGTGAGGCTGTGGAAAAGAAGCTAATTGCTGCAGGCATTTTGAGCAGTGATTTTCAGCAGAATCTAGATCTTGTTTTAATTGGATGTGGAGGACAAAGAGCCCATCCAAAGAGAGTTTGTGATCTACAGTTTGAAGTATATGGATGCACAGTATATGTGCCCACTTTAGTTGTTCCTGGTCAAGTGGATGAGCTTATCTTAAGAACAAATGTGATCAAGTATCTGACACATAAACTCAAGGAGTCAGGCAAATACTGGGAAATTATTTCTGAAACTTCTGGTCCTAACAATAAAGGGCATGATGACTTCCTTTCTATGCTTACTGGGATTCATCAGTGGAAAGGTGAACTTGTGCCTGACATCGTAGGCACAGTTAAACTCAGCAGTGCTGTGACACTGTTGCCTGGACATGAACACTTGGTATGGGGAAAGCTCCCGGAGAAGTCACGTGGGGCCCCAGGCTGCACTGTGATTGTTGAACCAACACAGTCTCATTGTATTCCAAGAAATGTTCTTGTTGGCAGAGTTGTGACTCCCCTGTGGGGTGATGGATGGATCCCTATGAAGGTCATAAACCCAACAGATAAGTCAATCACAATCAAGAGAAATGCAAAGCTGGCTGATGTGTACCCATGCTTGGCTGTTGAGGCAATGCAGATCAATGACAGCTCATATCTGAAGTCCAATGGACAACACATCAAAGCTGGAAAGGATTCAGATTTGTCAGACATGGCTGAGGCCCTGACAGAATATGGCTTAAGTGATCTGAACCTTCATTCTTGTGAGGTATCAGATGGCTGTAAAAGAGAAATGTTGAAGCTTGCTCTGAAATATTCTGACATCTTCTCAAAGCATAGACTAGATTGTGGTGAAGTGAAAGACTTTGTCCACAGAATCCACCTCATAGATGAAAGACCTTTCAAACTTCCTTACAGGCGTGTGCCCCCAGCTCACTACCAAAAGCTGCGGATGACACTGAATGAAATGGAAGACAAGGGCATCATTAGGAAATCATGCAGTGAGTTTGCTTCACCACTTGTCTTAGTCTGGAAGAGAAATGGAGAACTCCAGATCTGTGCTGACTTCCGATGGCTAAATGCACGTACAGTGAAGGACGCACACCCTCTTCCACACCAAGCAGATTGTCTTGCTGCTCTGGGAGGCAATGCACTGTTCAGCACTATGGACCTCACGTCTGGGTTTTACAATATTCCCCTGCACGAAGAGCACAAGAAGTTCATGAGTATAACAGGCTCCCTCAAGGACTTTGTAATAGCCCAGCTAGCTTAATGTGCATGATGATGATGATTTTTGGAGATCAGAATTTCATGAGCTTACTTTGTTACGTTGATGACTTGTTGGTTTTCGCACCCAGTGAGGAGGAGGCCATAAAGAGGCTTGAGATGGTCTTTGAACGGTTGCGTACACACAACCCAAACTGGCCCCCAAGAAGTGTCACCTTCTGTGCCACTCAGTCCACTTCTTGGGCCATGTCATTGATAGCAGTGTTGTGTCAACAGACCCTGCCAAAGTAGAAGCTATAAATAAGATGTCCAAGTCAGATCTGATGTTTCCTGATAGCCAAATACCCTGCCCTAAGAGGATCAAGTCGTTCCTGGGCTTAGTCATGGAGTACCAACGTTTTATCCCAAGCTGCTCTTCTGTGGCAAAGCCTCTCTTTGGACTGACATCTGAAACAAAGAACAACAGCTCAAACAAAGGGAGAGGCCGTAAACGTCCACGTACTTACAAAAAGCTCACAGCTGCAGACTGGACTCCTGAATATGACCAAGCTTTACAAAACCTTAAAGAAGCACTGCTCAATAATGCTATATTGGCTCACCCTGACTTCTCCAAGCCATTCATCCTTTCCACCGACGCATCGTCTGATGCTTTAGGTGCTGTACTATCCCAAGTTACTGAAGGTGATGAACGGGCTTGTCCTATAGCATTTGCCAGTAAGACCTTAAACAAAGCTCAGAGTAAATACTATGCTCACCAGTTGGAGTTCTTGGCACTAAAATGGGCAGTGTGTGAGAAATTCAGCCATTGGCTGAAAGGTCATGTTTTCACTGCTTGGACAGATAATAACCCACTTGCCCATATCCTTACCAAACCAAAGCTTGATGCATGTGAGCAACGCTGGGTTGCAAAGCTGGCTGCTTATGATTTTGATATCAAGTACGTACCCGGGCCAAAAAATGTTGTTGCAGATGTCCTTAGTCGAGAGCCTTTTGTTGGGAGAAGGATAAGTCAGCGTCTGATCAGTGAACCATACAGATGTCTGTTAGAGGAGTCTGAGAGTCTATCTGGAAGAGATATTCAAGAGGTTTTCAGAGAGTCAAATATTCGTCAAGCCACCCAGAAACCTTCACGCCAAAGCACAGTAACAGCACCCAACAAAACAACCCCTTCAATCAGCTCTTTGTCTGCATCAGAGGTGTCAGCTCTCCTAGATTGTCATAAAAATTGGGATACAGCCACAAGAATCAGATCTACAGTGTTGGTGGACCACATCCAGAGTGTGATGTCCACTGGCCAAGATGTATTGCCATCATTTTCCAAACAAGATCTTAGGGACAGACAACGAAAAGATGCTGACCTAGCAAGAGTAATATTCTATGTTGAACGACATCGTAAACCATCAAGGAGGGAGAGAGATAAGGAAACTGTGAGTGCTTTGAGGCCAATATGGCAGTGGGACAAACTGGTGATAGAGGACAGTATTTTATACCGTGTGTCTAAGGATCTAATCACCAGGAAGAAGAGACACCAATACATTGTGCCTTTGTCACTCAGAGAGGATGCTTTACATGGGTGTCATGACGATGCAGGTCACCAAGGTCAAGACAGAACCTTCTCCCTTGTGAAACAGCGGTTCTACTGGTGTTTTATGGAGAAGGATGTAAGAGATCATGTTAAGCACTGTGCCAGGTGTGTAGTTGGTAAAACACCAGACCCGGATGGCCGAGCACCACTTGAGATCATAAAAACTACAGCACCATTGGAATTAGTATGCATAGACTTCTGGACAGCAGAAGATTCGAAGAACCGTACAATTGATGTTCTCGTTGTGACTGACCATTTTACCAAGCTGGCACACGCCTTCTATTGTCCTGATCAGACAGCCAAGCAAGTAGCATGGAAACTGTGGGATAATTTTTTCTGTTACTATGGATTCCCTGAAAGAATACATTCAGATCAAGGAGCAAACTTTGAGAGCGAGTTGATGTCAGCCCTTCTTCAGGTCTCTGGTGTAAAAAAGTCTCACACCACAGCCTATCATCCAATGGGAAATGGATCTGCTGAGCGCTTCAACCGTACCTTGGGGAATATGATTAGAACTCTTCCACCACGTGCAAAACATGTTTGGCCTCAGATGTTACACACCTTGACATTCATGTACAATAGCACCATTCATGAGACAACTGGAGTTCCACCTTTTTATCTAATATTCGGCCGAGTTCCCCGCCTCCCTGTTGACGTCCTGTTCAAATCTGCTCTGAGAGACAACAGTGAAGTCTCATTCCCACAGTTCATCAAAGAGCTAAGAAAAGATCTTCATGAAGCCATGATGGTGGCAGAGAAACATTCAAGTGATGAACAAAGACGGCAAGCCAACACATACAACAAGAGAGTCAAAAGTGTGGAGATTGAAATTAGTGACAGAGTTCTCTTAGCAAACAAAGCAGAGAGAGCTCGAAGGAAGCTGGCAGGCATATGGGGAGAAGTGGTCTATACTGTGGTCAGCAGCAATCCTCAGACCCACATCTTTGAAGTCCGCCATCCCATCTCAGGTCAGACAAAAGTGGTTCACCGTAATTTGTTGCTATGTGTAAACTTCCTGCCAGTCATGCCCGAAGCTGGTGAAAGTGCTTCTCATATCTCATCCTCTGCTTCAGTTGGAAATGAGGCTGTCGATTTCTCTAGTAAGCAAGATACACAGCCTGCCTCTCTCACTCCTTCTTGTGTATCAGATGAGAATGAAGATGTGAATCTCTCTGGTCAGCAACTCACACTTGACTGTGCAGTAGACAATACTGTTCGCACTCAGCACTGGGTCTCTCAGATTCCTCACATGGATTCACCTCATCTGCCTGAAGATCAAGTAGCATCTGCAAACATCGGTGCGACAGATAATATCTTTGAAGATATAGCCAATGATGATTCAGCTTCAACTAGGACATCCCTCTAAGTGACCCAGTTCCTCATGATGGTATGGGATGTCAGAGTATCCAAGAGTATATAAGGCCTAACAATTCTAAAACATGAGCATGACACCGGTTTTGAAGCTGTTAGGACTAGGACTGGTCGTGTTGTTCGACCTGTCAGTAGGCTTATCCAATCTATGAACACCCAGACATTGCAGGCACAGACTAAGTTGAGAAATTGGGCGACTTCCTTATTTAGTGTTAACACAGCGTAGTCTATTAGACGTCCCCTCCTGTGAATGTTTCAATGTACTTTCTTTGCTCCATATATCTCTGAATAATATTTTTGTAGATTGGTTAGTATAAGTTTTATTTGAATTTTAAAAGTGTATTCGGGTACTTTTTATGTCGTCTGTGATGGGTTTGTGATTAGCACTGCACTACCCTCCTTAGTTCTTCATTGAACAGCTTTACAGTTCGTCAGAGCACACTTTGTTGTTGGTGTGTTATTCATTCAATTCGTTGATTATGAGATATGGTGGGACTTATTTGAAATTTTGGGGATGTTATTCTGTATGTTTCCTGAATACATTGTGTTTGTTTTGTGATTTTGACATTTTGACAGTACTGTTTCTGATCTAATCAGCCATTGCTCTGGTGTTGGACTCAGCTGAACTTTTCCTGGAACATCTGTTGGTTTCTTCACTCTTTTTGCAGCTTCTGCATAATTTATATTATTAATGACTTTAACTTGTTCAATTTCCACTGCTTTTCTCCTTACTTCACATCCTCCATAAGTCACCCTATGTTGCCCTCCACAGTTACAACTATCCTTGTAACTGGATACAAGTATCCTTTCCATTTTTACATTCATCATACCCATGCTCCCCTCCACACTTTGGACATCTTTGTTTCCCCTTACATGCTGCTGCGATATGTCCATATCTCTGGCATTTATAACATCTCAGAGGAGGAGGAATATATGGCCTAACAGGAAAACACATACACCCTACTTTTATTCTTTCAGGAAGAGTAGCTGCTTGAAACTCCAACATCACCGAAAGACTTTCCACTCTTTTTCCTTCAACTGTTCTCATCAATCTTTTTATTTTGCTTACTTCACTTCCATAGAAGTGCAAATATCAGCTCTCCAAACTTCTTTTTTAACTCTCGAGAGAGAGCTAACGGACTTTAGTTGAATACCTTCATCCTCCTTCCTAAACTTTATGATCATTTTGGACTCCTCCCTAACAACCCTTTTACAAACCGCAAGATTTTCATCCGAACTATTTTCTTCTAGGCCCCGTTTACTAATTTGTGTCCCTCTCAAAGTATCTTCTTTTTTACTTCTCTCTTTTCCTGACCCTCTGCTACCACGCACTGGAGTCCAATCTCCAAAATCCATCAAATCATCTCCCTCATCCTCAACCTGAGATGTCATAGCAGTCCAGTCACAAACCAGTTTTATACCAACAGCCCTGACATGAGATCTGCTATTCACGCTCCACCCAACTCTAGCTCCAGCCAATGGATCAAACTCAATTCCTTCTGAAAGAAGCTCTTACGCCTCCTTCTGGAGATCCACTCCTTTTGAGCCCAGGCTGATTGCTCGCTGATGAGTAACAGCTGCGCCGCAGAACCTGCCGGTCACGCCCTCAGTAGGAGAAAAAAACACTGCAGAAACACACAGCCTGCACTCAACCACCGTGGATATGACACCATCTTATTGGGCTGGTATTCACAGGACAACCCTTATCAGACTGAAATATTATTTAATACAATATTAATATTAAATAATATTTTCATATTCATAATCACAACACTGCTTTTTACCCCCCCAAGTACAAAATTTAAAACGTAATTCAAGTACATCTCGTATACTGGACTGTCTAAATATCTAAGCCACTCCAGATTTATTTAAAACGTTTTTATTGTCAGATATCCTAAACAACATTAACCATTTTCAAGATCAGCAAGATCAGTCCTACTTGACATTACTTGGTAACCAAGCTACGAAGGTAAAGTGTACTTCATGAATAAACCACTGATTTTATCATGATGAATCACCACAAGTTTTGTACATGTTCAGGCTCCATCACACAAAAGGATCACACTTTATTCTTGAAGAGCCCCAGACACCACTCCAAGACCATTACGATACCATCCAGACTCCAGCTTTTATGTAGTGAATCTCTAGTTGGTTTTAAGGAAGCCTTATTGTCTGTGGGACTGCTGAGATAAAGCTGTGAAAAGACTCACATCCTTATCTGTGAAACTTTAGCATCTTTTGACACAGAAGATAAAGTCTAGCTTTCATTCTTTGACCTCATTTCTTATTTTCTTATCCCACGTACTTCATTCAGATTTTGTTTTAGCAGTTATTTGGCTAACATCCCTCTCTAATTCACTTCATCTTTCCTTCTCTTCATCCCATTAATCATTTAATGTGTTGTTGACACAATGCTCTTAAAATAATTGTTAGAAACTGTAAGCTTTATTTTTTAATGTCTTGTTTATAAACGCAATCAATTCAGATATTAAGTTTCAGATATGAAACTTACAAGTTAAAGCTTGGGATCCTCAATTATGGTGACCTTGTTCATATAAAAAAATACTTGATGAAAAGAAGGTTGTTTGTCATGTAATGTTGCTCTCTAGCTGTAGATATTAGGGACTAACATTAAACAAATAATTCTACAAAAACCACCAGTGTTACTTTTAAATTGCAATGTTGCTGAGTTTCACTTAATAACTGTTTCTAATGGTTTTTATATCCAGATCTCTAGAATAATTAACTCAAACTTCAGATTTTACCACAAAGTATAACCAGTGGAGGCAGGGAGCTCCTGTATTACATTGAATCTGTCCTTAATATTATAAACACTTTCAACTGGTAATTGTACCTAATGTTATGTATCATTCCGAGGTAGAGACAGGCAGACTGAACATGCCACCAGTCCAGAGTAGGGCCTGGCACTGCCCAAACCTGAATGATCCCAGCCCAGACCCCGACCCAGACCCAAATCTGGCCCCCAACAACCCCTGACTCCATCCACGGGGACAATAAAGGGATCCACCGGGTCTAAATGAGCAGAACAACCAGAGCCGTCCTACGACGAAACAGTCCCAACCCTAATGAATTCCAACTTTAACCCAACCTCTCACCCCCTCCATGAACCCCAACATGAACCTGCTCACATGGCCAACCCCAACCAGGACACAGATATCCAACATATGCCCCTGAACACAAAGGCCATGGATCCTCTCCCCACAGGGGCACACCCCCAAAAGAGAGCTCCATCCCAGAAAAACTGATGAAGACAGATCCACATAGTGTGAGCACCTCAAACATTCCCCACTCCAAGCAACCCCGCCACATCCTGCCCTCCACCACTGGTGATGCAAACCCCCTGCAGGACAGCAGCCAGCACCTCCTGCCCACACACAGAATCCTCATGTCTGCATGCAACTTAACATTTACAGGTGGGTGCAGGCACCAGAAATAAAGTTAATTAAATAGATCCCTCTCTGGATGCCATTAGGTGTACCCACCACCAAGGCCCTACATGTGCATGTCATGAAAATGTTACAAGTAAGAATGTCTAAGTTTTATAATAAAATTTGGGCCCAGGCCACCATGAGACCTCGGAGATGGAAAACCCTCTCTGCACCCTACTGATGCACCAAAACCCCAAGGCTCTACATGAGTGGTCATGTGATAGAGCGAGTGGAGGGAGGTATCCAGATATGGGGAGGGAAGGACTTGGGTGCAATTGCTCTCCCACAGAGCCAGCTCCTCATTAGGCACCCCTGTTTACTGAGATCCACCAGAGGAAGGGTGGCTCTCAGTAAACAGGGCTATGGCAGCAGCACCACCACCAAGACTTATAGAGCTGGCTCATCCTGGGCAAGGTGCTTGAAAGGGTATGGGAATTAAGAGTAGAGATTCAAGAGTTTTGTGAAAAAAAATGCCAAGGACATCCCAGAGCTTTCAGATGCACACTGGATGGCAGATCTCGCCTTTAGCTGTTCATACGACTGTCCTAATGAATGAACTAAATACTAAGCTAAGTGGCAAGGGCTGCTTGGTGGCAACTTTCATGAGAAAGTTGAAATCTTTTCAAATTCATTAGAGAGCAACATGCCCACTAATTCACATGCAAACACTGCAAGAAGTCAATCTAACAGCTAAACACCTCTAAAAGTTTTCATCCATATTAGGAGCACCGCAGGGTCGACTTTTCAAGAAGATTTGACCACTACTAAACAGCTGAAACAAATGCACATCATTTCTTCTCCTTTTACTTATAGTGTGGATAATGCACCCATTATAGTCCAGTTTGAACTCATTGATCTGCAGCCCGATAATCTACAGGCAGAACATTTTAAATTAGTATCACTGTCCTCAGTTTTATTCCTCACTAAAAGAGGAAAAATTTCTACACTCGTCATCCAACATTTTTATTGTTAAAGTTCCAGATACAAATCAAGATACAAATCCTTACTGATAATCCCGACTGTGCTGTCCTTCATATATACACCTCAAATATTCAACCTAACTTCAATGGACTTGTTCAAGCCAAAAAAAGTTAAAATTTCCCCAACTGAACTCTAAAAACTCTGAGATTAACCAAAAAAAAAAAAAAAACACTAGGTGCAGTTATTGCTGTTTTTTGCATAACATTTTGGAGTCCAATCTCCGAAATCCATCTCATAATCTCCCTCATCCTCAACCTGAGACGCCATCACAGTCCAGTCACAAACCAGTTTTATACCAACCGCCCCGACGCGAAATCTGCTATTCACGCTCTACCCAACTCGTGCTCCAGCCAACGGATCCCTCCAACCACCACCGAAAATGTGGACTTCTTCTCCCTGACTGTCAGCCTCCGCGAGCTTCCGTTCAGTGAACACCTCCCTCCTCCTCTGTGTCCAAAGTCTTCTGGTTTGAAATTATTCAAAACGATTTGGCTCCAGAAGGCCAATCAAGATGGAGGGGAGAGACAGACAGTGTAGGGGCAGAAAGCTGTGTTTGAATAGATTAAAAGTGTTATTATTGTGTTTACCATTATAAGAATTCTGTGAATTCTTTCTTCTGTGCATAAGGAAATAGGCCTGTCTGGAAACAGATTACATTAGGGAAAAGTTATTGGCGAGAGGTAAAGACTAATGGGTTTGTTATTGCAGGAAATCTTGTGATGCCCTGACTCTGCCAGGTCAACGTGACATTAGAAGTTTTACATCCAGATAAGTAATGAGAATGTTGTTATAAACTGTCACATAGGCCAATCTGATGTTTTCCAGATGTTTGGCTGAATGTGTATTCTCGGAAAAGTAGAGAAAGCAATGTTGTGGATGCCAGAAGTTTTACGTAAAAGAGTATGATGATTTCAATTGGTCAATAGAATCCAAATACACACCAATGCGTTGGATCTGTAAAAAAACCGCCCCGTAAAGACTGAACGGGGGGTGACTTCTGGAATTTTTGATGAAGATGATTCGGTGCGCTTTTTGAAGAATAAAGTCCCCTCTCGTGTGGATTGCTTCAAGGGAGAATATTTCTGAGTACTGTCTTAATTATTTTAGCTCAGTGATCAGACCGCCCGCTCCTAAAACAGCAGGTAGATGAAAAGTGCGCTCCAGACCACGTGTTGATTTCATGTGATTTTGAGCCATTTGGTAAGTTGTTCAGTTTGACGAGGTGTGTGTGGTGCTTTCCCATTGGCTGAGACAGTGGTTAGTATTTTACACGTTTCTATGCTCGGCTTGAATTTATTGACTTGTTTTACCTGAGTTCTATCGTGTTCGTTTACCAATATACCGCCACATTACTTACGCACAACTCTCGCGAGATCTCAGCCCCCTTTGTTGTTCAGTTTGACGCGGTGAGTGTGGTGCTTTACCATTGGCTGCTGAGTAGCAGGGTTAAACCATTTCTGTCAGCCAGAGGGGGTTTACCTGACATTATTTAACATAGTAAGCCTGATAGTTCTTGGTCCTTTTCTCCCTTCTGTGTGTAGCCTATTGAAATGTAATAATTTGAGTGCAATTTTATGACAAAATACATTGTAAAGTCATAAATTATTTTCATAAAGATACATTACCTCGTTTTGCTCCATTACTGCCTCTTTTGTACACATGTATGTAATTTGAAAAATTTTTATTTCTTAACCAAAAATCATTTCTTACAAATAGAAATCAGAGATGTCCTCTGGTGTTGTGATTATGGGCTCAAAGCTCTTTAATAATTACAAATTATTAACCAAAACCACCAACTGTCACTGTTTATTCAACCACTTCACTGAAGCTGGGGATCTTTGACCTTGTTTTGACAGATAAATCTGCACGAAATAAACACAAACGCTTCTCTTAATTATATATATGAAGATTTATTGAAGCCAAATAATTCTGATGTACCATTATTCTGGTCCAAAAACCTTCACCTAACTAACAAGCACCGTTCTACACAAAGGGAATAAAAATAACTACCTAACAATAATAATAAAAGAAAAACATATATGCGCATTTAGTGTCTACGAAGATCAAACCAGCAGTTTTATGGACAAAATGTGTAATTTGGGTTAAATGGAAAGAAATCCTCCTGTTGTGCTGATGTCTCGATTGCAGCGATCAGCTGATAAAATGGTGGGGCCACGCCCCTTTAGCCACAACCAGCTGAATGCCCCAAATCTTGACAAAGGGTCATAAACTCTGAGGCGGGAACTCAGTGGAAAATCTCCAGCAATAAAACTGGAACAAAGAGTGGTCGGGCGAGGCCCAGACCACAGTTGCTTTGAATGAAAAACTTTTAAAAGTCCAACTTCTCACTCCTGGCTGATTTGGGTTCAGCCGGACAAACATTAACCACGCACAATTCAGCAGCGCTTGCATAGCAAATCAAAACACAGCTCAGCATAAAACACTTCAATCAGTATTGCATGCAACAAGTTAATACCCTAGATTAACTAATGGTGATTCTAAATGACCTTCACTTTGCCTCATCCTGCTCAGACCTCTAAATGCACCTATCCGGTTTAATATGAAAAGAACGAAATTACGCTGAAGTTGATTTCTTCTCTTCTCTAGCTGAGGAGGGATCAGGTCTGAAGAAAAGGAGGGGAGGGGGATCACGCGTCCGTGATCGAATTACGAAAATAAACGTTAACTTCTCATCCGTCCAGGAGGGGAAAAGATGAAGAACCCTTAGTCGGCTGCATGCACAAGGAGGTAAACTCATCTCCTTGGAAATAGAACCTCTGTAGGTTTCCACCTGCGCCGGGTGTCGGCGTGGTCTTCGATCGGCAAATAAATCCTCTGATCTTCTCATATCAGACAGATTTCCAGCTTTCAAGCTCTTCCGGGAATGGCCTTGTGGAGCAAAGGTTCGCCTGCAAGCTTTTGTCTCTCCAGATATGCGCCTCCGTTACGCTGTCCTGTTAGACAGGCGGGAAATGGCACCGAAACTTCATGTCCTCTGGGTTTTACACTCTTGGTGACGTCAGAGCTGCGACGTCTGTTGAGCTGCGTGTGTCAAAATGTGCGACCAAAATGGATGGTCCCAACAAGAGGATCCAGATCCTGATGACGACACGCAAATAGTTTAGTACTAAATGAAGTGTGTGTATAAAGCCGAAAGGAAGTGTAGACATTGATAACTTGTTTTAAACTTATCAATAATAAACAGGAGAATTGTTGAAAGAATTGTACATAAATGATCATTGCTTAGTTTAAAAAGATTCTTTATCCTTATGATTTACCATTAAAAGACATTTTCATTTATTTAGTTTGGTGAACTTTGATAGACGTGGTTTGAATACTTTTCACATTTATCTTGAGTATTTTATAAACTATTGACAGAATTGTCATCTTGTCTTAGAGTTGCATTTGGGTGATTGCTATGCAGACCGAGCAGGAACCTGTGTGCATGCGTGGGAGTCCTGGGAAGAGTACTATTCGCACCCCAGCCAATCTTCACGTCCTTGAGTACAAGATGTGGACATGTGTGCTGTATCAGTATCTGGATAGAACCAGTTTTAATCAGTAGAACTTGAATTTGTGAAACTGTGTGTGGTCACACCCACCTTGCTGTAACATGTGTTTTTTCCTTTCTTCAATAAAAGGCTGGTTCAGTGTGCAGCTCCTCTGAGAGAATGGACTGTCTCTCCCTGGCCAGCCAAAGATAACTTTGATTCGCTTGTATCTTCATTGCATACCTTCTCTGAGTTTATCAGTGTGTCTAACTCTGACATCCTTCCAGATTTAGTTTTGTGTTTTATGTTAGGGTTTATATTTTTATAGGTTTCCTTAGGTCTGTTTTCCATTAGTTTAGCTTTCCCCCATGCCCCTGTTTAGTTCTTCCTAGAGTTATTATTTATGTTAGCTTATGTTTAGGTTTCTTTTCCTTGTTCCTCCCAGTTTAATTTAGTGTTTAGTTCCCCTCCTGTCTCTGCATTTCCTAGCTCCAGTCACCATAGCAACCTCCATTCACCTGGCCAGCACACCTGTAAGCATTCTTCTGATTACCTACTCCTCTCATTCCCATTGTTTCACCATTCACCTTCCCTGCATATAAGCTCACCTGTTTCATTTGTTCCCCGTTGCCTCGTCCTGCCTGTTACCTGCCATATTCCTGTGATTCACATGCCTTGCTCCAGCATTGTTTCCAGTATTCCTGTTTATCAAGTTCCAGTTCAGCTCCTGTAAGTTCTGTTTGAATTGCCTACTGTTTTCTGCACTACTGGTTGAGAATTCTGCAAATCAATATGAAACAAAACTTTACTTTAATAGCTCCCGAGTACCTCCCTGCAAGCAACGTCTTGACAGTTTCATATATCTATTTTTTTCAAGAGGTGAAGAAAAAAAACACAGGAGCAGTTGTCTTATTTTTGCTAATCTAATTTGTCATTTAATTTAATACCAGTTATAATCAATACATTTTTACTGCTAAAACATTATTTGTTCTCTGTCGCGTTAAGTCTCATGACACACATTTTAAATGATAAGATATGACACTAAGTCTATTCATGCATTAATTTCAAGACAAAAAATACATTTTAGATCTGTTGCAAAGATCTGTTTTCTGTTACAAAAACTGAAGATCACTTAGCTCTAGCTTTGTTTTTCTCTAACATGGCACAACATGATCAAAATGGTAAAGAACAAAAATATATTCTCACATTTCCTAAAATGTTGAGAAACCTGTTGATTCAACAGCTTAACAAATTAGTTTATCTAACTAAAGCTTGAACATGAGTGAAAAAACAGAAAGCAGTGCAAAACAAAAACAAAAAAACATTCTTGATCATCAAAGATTAACATGTCTTTCAACAAGTTCACATGTGATATTTTATGATTTTATTTACAGGATCGATATCGTTACCATTGCTGTTCTAAAATAAATGGGTTAAGATTTCGGTTGTACAATGCTTGTATCAAATTTTCAAATATAACAAAATATGCTATGATAAGTTGATTTAATCATATCCTGTCATTACTGATACTTTGACATTTCAAAGATGACTTCATAAATGCCATCATTGGGTAACTGAAATATTTGAAATAAGATTAAAAACAAAGATTGAAGACTAATATGAGGTAAAACATATAGATGTTTGCTTAAAGCCATTTCAATGATCTTTACCTTAAAGTAAAAATCAATCAAGACGTACAAACTAAAGGTAATCATATGTTTGTCCATTCATTTTGCAGATTCTTCAGTATTTTAGCTTATTGTTTGGAAGCAGAGCTACAACTTTAGGAATGAGATTAGATTTTGTGAACAGTTGCACTTTTATCTCGGACTACACATTTCATTTAGGCTTTCAATGGCATCTTTCTTACTGAGGTGTTTCCATTGCTGAGGAATTTCTCCCCAACCCTGAAATTTCAAGTTATAATAGTCTTCCAGTTCCTCTTGAAAGTGGCAGATAAACCATTTCCAGTAGGCCAGCATAGAGGCATCAGCTGTAAGGCTCCATGAAGCATATTTTTCTCCAGCAGTTTGATACTGTTTATAAGGAACGGTCTTCTCTGAGTCATGTTCTGGGTAAAATCTTCTGTCACTTGCAACTAATGTGGTGCAGAAATCAATGACCAGATCAACTGTTCCTCTTCCATGCCAACCTTTAATTCCAGAGGGTCGATGAAAAGGAACACTGTGCTTGTCAGGACTGTGGTCCTTCAGAGTGTTGGTGCAAACAGAAGCACAGAATGGACACCGTTCCCAGCAGCAGTTACACAGCTGATCAATGAGGATTTGTTCAGGCTTCTGCCTGCATTCATTCACCTTATTCAGGGAGAGACTGTTCATCTCGCTTCTGATGTTTTTGAGGCCTTTTTCTATCTCTTCTTTAAGAAAGTCAAAATTGTTTATGTCACTGAAGTTCTGACAACTAATGGTATCAAGTGTCAAGTTTGGTTCTAATTTACTGGAAAATTTCTCTACCCACATTTCTATGTCTCCTTTCTTCTTTTTGACTTCATCTGTTGCCCCAAACAGAGCCTGACTGACAAGCCTGGTGATGTCTTCTACATTTTTGTTGAGAATAGTCTGGGCTTTACCTTTCTGTGTAGCAAACATGTATTTCTCCACTTCTTCTTTAATAAAAGCCTCTACTTGCTTCCTTGGATTTCGGATGTAGGTGATGAAACTGTTGAAGTCTTCTTTCTCTGCCAGAGATGCCAACACATGTTTCTCTAAGTTCAGTCTGTTCCCACTGAATGCTGAGAAATTGCACACCATCTCTCCAGCAATACCAACCCCAGTCTTGTTATAGACAGCTTCAACAGCAGAGACTTTGAGATTTTCACACATAATTTCTCCAAACACAACAACAGATGAGCTTCCTTTGCAGAAGCTTCTGAAAATGTTGTAATATTCCTTTTCCTTACTGTCCAAATAAGTGAACACATCATTGTTATCTTTGTATGTCTTGTGGGACTGTAAGAGCCAACTTTCTGCTCTGTCAAACACGTACAGTAAAAGATCAACAGTAAACTCCTTCTTGAAGGTATATTTCCTCCCTGATTCAAACTCTGTGACTCTCTGTTTAACATGTTTGGCAAGTTCCTCCAAGTAGGTTGATGAGTAACCTCTTGTTGCAACAGGTTTGTCCTTCATAACTTTCAGACATTCTTGTTCAACTTGATTAATGAACAATCTAATCATTTCCTGTTCTTCGTGCTGAAATGAATTCTTTGATTTGTGTTGTTGCTCTTGTTGTGTTGTTGATGCCATTCCCATAAATTTTCGGGCAATGTCAAAAATTTTGCTTTGTTTGCCTGTGTCTCTGTCTGCTTTATTCTTGTTTTTCTGAGATTGTTGGCTCTCTTCGTAGAGTTTTTCAGACTTCTTAGGGGTTCTATAACAACAGTAGTTTCCAGTTTCTGACAGATTTTTGTATTTCTTGGACTGTTTTGACTCAATAATGAAGGAAGATTCAACACCAAGACCTCCAAGGACATTACACTGATCTTCATCCAAGCTTATGTTCTCAATGGGCTTTGTATCTGACGTTAATTCCTTAACCCAGAGACTCCAAACAGTGTTGAACTGTCCTTTTAGTTCCTCTACATCTGCATCAGTGCATTTTAACAGGTGAGCGAGCTCTTTGCTCTTCTGGAGCAGGTTGTTTTCAAACTCTGTCATCTTGTTGTCAAACTTTTTTCGAGCATTATTCTGCTGGATAAGTTCATCCAGTTTTCTTTTCACATCTCTAACGAGTTCCTCATGAAACTCGTCGATTTTGATCTCAAATCGACTTCGCCACTGAACCAACATTTCTTTGTCTTTGTCATCTTCGAAATAAGCCACAATAGCTTTTGTTATTTCAGTATATTTTTTGCTCATTTGTTTTTCAAGGTAAACTTTGTCAACTTTGTCCAGTTGACCTTTTTCAATTCTGGGATAAAGTTGATTTTCAATGTTAAGCATCTCACTCCTCAGGGCCCAAGTCCAGTTCCCATACTGAGCTTCAAGTTTTCTGTAAACTGCAATTTCTAGGGTGTTTTTGAAGCTAAAAACAAAGTGTTCATTCATCAAGGCGTTCCACAGGTCCTGAATTTTGGCATTGAAATGTGACAGAAGGATCCCGGTAGAGTGTGAGGCCTTAGACAGGATGACTGCCTTCAGTTCTTGGACACTCTCACTATACCCTGGATTTGGAGGAGCCATTGGTGGACTTCCCTCCCATAGTTGAGCAAAGTATTTCACGTCTTTTTGCACATCAAATGCAATGACATCACTGAAGCACTCAACATCACACACTTCCTCTTTGGCAGCCAGTTGAGCCATCTTGTCCAGTTTTTCCTGCAGGCGTCTTTTTCCGTCCATGTTTTTCTCTACTGCTGAAATATCTGTGACATTCTGATGAACAAACACACAACTTGGAGAAAGCTTTACCTTCTTCATCCTCATGAAAGCCTGCACAACAATCTGCAGGACATCTTGCATGTCAGCTGGATTCTCACCAAAGATGTTGATCAATGTCATGTTTCCCAAACCAACAACAAATGTTGCAAGTTCATTGTCATGATGAAGGGTAGCATTACCTGCTAACTCAAGAGCACGCAGTCCTTCAGTGTCTACAACTAGAACATACTCAAACTTGTAGTCTTTCTTGATTTCCTCTGACAGCTTAACCAGCTGCATGTAGGCACCCTTGGTGCACCTCCCAGCACTCACTGCAAACTGCAATCCAAACATGGCGTTCAACATCGTTGACTTTCCGCTGCTTTGTACACCCAAAACTGACAACACAAAGACTTTCTGGTCACCCAATTTCTTGATGACTTCCTTTAAAAGACTAGAGATCCATAATAAAGGCACATGACCTGCATCACCATCCATCAGCTCCATTGGGTGTCCTTTTATCATCAGATCTGCAGCCAGCTCAGGGTATTTAGTCCATTCAGTCTGTCGACCCAGTGATGGTCTCTCCAGAAATTTATGGGCTTCATAGATTTGTCCCATTTCTCTGAAAAGGTGTTCCAGACCAAATGTTGCTGATTGAAGCTTTTTTGATAAATGTTCTAGCTCAGCTTGTTTTTCATTTAATTGAGCAGATTTTTCATGTTTGTTCTTTAGAACCAAGACCTCTGACCATGTTTCATCATAGCTTTGCAGAATTGAAGAAAGATCATCTTTGGAGAGGGCATCTATCAGGATCTGAGTCCATTTTAGGAAGTATTCTCTGTCGTTTGGTGGCAAACGCTCAAGGCTCTCAGTGAACAATCTCATCATTTCATTATTGGACATGTTGCACTGTTTCTGTCGTATTTCTTTCAGCTGTTGCCTCTTCTGGACCATTTCTTTCTCAATGTGTCCCTTTAGATGATATAATTCTTTATTGATTTTGCACCACTCGTACCAAAGTTGGCCTTGGCAGGGAAGAAATTTCTCTTTTATTTCAGAAACATCCATCCTTTCAATCAATTTAACTAGTTCCATGGCAGCAGATTTCCCGTTCTGGCAGACCTCCATATCTTCATCCACTCTGACTCCAGAGACCTTAGCCATAGTTTTAAGCTGGAAGGATGTCTGGGGTCTAGACAATATGCTTCTTATAATCTTTTTTAGTTCTTCAGGAACATCAGACTGGCTTCTTTCTTTCAGACCCAGTTTGTATTTTTGTGGTTTCATCTCTACTGCACTACACTCGTTGTCAGCACTGAGAATAATCAGAGGCTTCGAAGACTTATAAAGCATTGAAATGACTGCACTACTTTCATGGTTTTTTTCCAAAGTTGGTACAAGAACAACAATGACAGAAGACATTTCAGTGAGTATTTCACGCTGCTTTACAATTGCTAGAGAATCCCCATGAAGATTGCAGAAGGCAATGCAGTCCAAAAAGAAATCATTGGGTTTTCCTGCAGGGCAGTACCAGGCAATCTCTGCCACACCATCCATTAAATGACGAGATTTGGTGCTTCCTGGGCAGTTTCTGTGGAAGAACGTGTTGTGGCGGTCATTGATCAAGGCGTTCATCAGCTGAGATTTGGACAAAGACATGGAGCCTAGTCGGAAAAATGAAACCATGGGAGTCTCAGCGTTGTAGACTGGCATGCTCTTCATGGTGACAGTGGTTGAATTATCTTTTGTTGTGCTTGTTTTCCATGTTTTTGTTATCTGTCTGAACGTCCACAGAGGACATACAATATTTGTTGTGACAAGATCAGGAACCAGCAGTGGTAAGGCATACTGACACTGTGACAGCTTTGTGATCATTTTCTGTTTAAGGAAGCTGTCAGAGCAGTGAAACACAGCCATTTGAACATCCATTGGGTGCACTTGGTTCTCTTGTGACTGACCTGACTCAGTGTTGGTGCTGTAAAGAGCGTCTAAATCATCATCATCTGTATCCTCACTTTTGGACATATGAACAGCCTGTGAATTGCTTGCATCCAACTTTTTTTGCTTCACAGGGATGTATCTGGCTCTATGATCTAACATCATTAACCTCTGAAGAAAAGCATAAGCTAGATCTTTCTCAGATATTTCATTAGTCTGTTTTACAGGTCGACCTATTTGGATAAATTCTTTTGGTGACCACTTTGTCTGACATTTGTCCTGAAGTTTAAGTCTTTTAAACAGCATTTCGGGCTCTTGTGGTGATATTTTTCTTTTTTCCTCAGAAGAGTTGCATAATGGCTGCAAACAATACATGGAATTAAAATTAATTTCAGGAATAAAACACCAAACTCAAAAAAATATAAAAATATATTCAGTCCAAAAATCATAAAAATAAATGCATCCTACCTTTTCTTTGTTCTCATCCACATTGTCACCTGCATAACACAAATTGTTTCTCAGATTAGTCAAATATTACCAATGACAAATAAACTGATGACATAATAAGTAGATAACAAGTTATGATTTACCGGAGTGGGTGGGTGGTGGTGTGGATGGATGTTGTAAAATGTTACTTTCCTGGCTTAGTTCACATGAAGCAGTGTTGATTTCAGACTTTTCTCCTGTGTGTTTATTATTAATTTCTGAGCCTTTACCACCAACATTTTCCTTCTATAAGAGAGATGCATAAATATTACTGTAAGAATCCTTCTTTACTGTTTGACATTTTATTTGAAAAATAATAAGGCCAACAATTACGCTAATATCCATTCCGCCTTCCTTCTTTTGTCCTGCAGAAAGATATCAGGAGAAAAACAGATTTACATAATATTGATACCAAAGGGAAAGGTGGGGGTGGGGTGAGGTGGGGGATTCATACAAATAATTTTACCTTCCTTGTGCAGTTCTCGGCTGTCATCATTCATCTCTGAGTCTTCACCAAGAGTTGTCTTAAAAAATAAAATGTAGATCTGTCACCATAATTATTCCATATCAGTGTTTGGTAATAAGGTTGTAAATCGTGATGATCAGGCCAGAAAAGTACTGATCAGATAAACCTAAAAATGTCCAAACAAGCACTTTAGTCATGCTGCTGAAGAATTTCATTCCAAAAAATGACTATGCATCCAAACAGTATTTATAAATTAATTTCACCCTACCTTTAATTTAGTTTCACCCTTCTTCCTTTGTCCTGTGAAATCATTTAAGAAAACAGAAATCTGACATAACCACATCATAATAACTTGTAAGTCTAAATTTATATAATAAATTTAGACTTATTAAGTTAAACCAAATTTTTCTAAAAAATCATTCCAAGTTTCATCAATTGTTGCAGATGTCTTACTTTCTCCTGCTGTGACTTTATCACTCTTTGCTGATTGTCAGATGTGACTGATATGTTAAGTTGTCTTTCAACTATTGATGGATGTCATTTCTCAGCCTCCTTGGGAAAGCTTACTCTATGGTGATGAGAGGAGGCTCTGACTGATTGTCAATCTTTGGACTGAAGAGGAGCAATGAGGTTCTCATCCTGGCCTTTGAACAGAGGACCAGATCTTTGCCCTTGGACAATTGCTACGGGGATTATAGGAGTATGCTTTTCTGGTCCCCATGTGTTTTATGGATGTGGAGAAGGTTTCGGCCAAATCCCACAAGGTTCTATGGGGGAATTGTGTATCTGATTGGCTTTTAAGAGTTACCCATCCTTGTATGCCCAAAGCAGGAGCTGCGTCCTCATGTGTTGGACTCCGCCAGGGCTGCCTTGATCCTGTTTGAAGTGTTCATGGACAGGATCTCAAGGCGTAGTAATGGAGATGAGGTTGTCTGCTTTGGTAACCTCAGGATCTCATCTTTGGTTTTTGGAGATAATGTGGTTCTGTTTGTTTCTTCAGGCCACACCCTTCTGTGTGCAATGACATGGTTTTTTATGTTCGGACCCTCACCTATGGTCATGAGATATGGATCATGACCAAAAGAACTAAATCCCAAATTAAAGAGGCCAAAACAAGCTTCGTCATCCGGGCAGAGCTCGAAGTAGAGCCAGCTAAGGTGGTTCAGTCAACTTATCAGGATGCTTCCTGGGCCCCTTCCTTTGGGAGGTTTTCTGGCCACGTCCCAGTGGGAGGCCCAGGATGTGCTATTAGGTGAGCTGCAGGGTGTCTAGGTTTACCTCTTGGATCAGTTACCCCCATGAACCAATCTTGGATTAGCAGAAAAAAATGAATGGATGGAATGGTGTTGATGACTCCTAGGAATAGACATGATTTTAATGGCTGAATGCAGACCTCATCTAAACTTAGACGAGGCAAAACTGCTTGATCTAAATGGACTCTAAGTCTAAACATTTAGGTGGAATACGATAAATAAAATAATAAAAAAGTCAATGTTTTAGCAATGACAAATAACCATGACTGTTGCACATGAAACTCAGGTCTCAAACTCAGGACCTCTCAGTTACTAATCCCTGGTTAGCATCAGTGGAAGCTAACCAGTCCAAGACTTGGAGCCCATTCAAGTCATTCACCAACAGCAGCAGCACAAGTTGCAGCTAAGCTGAACTACAAGGCCAAAACTTGATGGTAGGATAAGAATGTACATTATCTTACTTTTCCTCTTTTTAATGTTTTATTACTGCTGTCTTATGTTTTAGTTGTATTTTTCAGTTAACTGGTTGTATGAACTGACAATAGCATGTTTTAACATACTTTTTGCATGTCTTTTAAATAATCTGCAACTCCAGAACTTATATATAAAGACACGGTTCATAATTGAGAGGTACGGAGTTCAAGCTTAGCTCATTGCACTTGCATTGCTTGTGAAAGAAGGTGCTCTGGTAAGATGAGAGTAAAACTGAAATTTCTCACCCACATGCAAGATGCAGTGCTGTAAAAAACCTGAACGCACTATGCCCCATTATGTTGTGGGGATGTATTTCATCAGCAGGACAAGAAAGCCGGGAGAGTTGATAAAGATGAATGGAGCTTCATACAGAGCAATCCTGGGAGAAAACCTTAAAGAATCTCTAAAACCCTTTAGACTAGGTTGAAGGTAAAGCAGAAGAAATGACCCTAAACATACAGCCAGAGCTACAATTGAATGGCAGAGATTGGGGGTTTCATTTGTTCTTTCTCCAACACAGCTGATTCAGATGGTTGAGTACCTCTTCAGCATGTCACTTAGCTCTGCAGAGGCATGCTAATAAGGCATTCATTTGATTCATGTATTGTATTGTATCACAGCAACAGTCACGACATC
This sequence comes from Girardinichthys multiradiatus, assembly GCF_021462225.1. Lineage (NCBI taxonomy): Eukaryota > Metazoa > Chordata > Actinopteri > Cyprinodontiformes > Goodeidae > Girardinichthys > Girardinichthys multiradiatus. The sequence continues at coordinate 15,334,752 of NC_061818.1, forward strand.
TAGGATACTGGTCCTTGAGGAGGGACAACATTTTTAATGTAAGAATGGCCTAGACCTCAGTATAATTTAACATTTTTGGCAACATCTGAAAAAATAAACGTTGACATGCGCACTCTGTCAAACCTGACTGAGTTAGGGAATTTGAAAAGAGGAATTGAAAAAAAAAATGAGTCTCTACACATGTAAGGACTTGCAGTATGTAATATGTGGTTCTACAAACTATGAAATCAAGGCACTGAATACCTGAAAGCATTTACTGTGAGTGGGTTTGGTGAAATGAGATGTTGAAAAATACCAACAAGTAATTTGCTTTGTTTACACACTCTTATTGTTAAAGTCTAATATGGTTGACAATTCGTTCTTGCTTTTTGATTGGTTTATTTTTATTAAGTTACCTTTGTCTGTTGGTTGATATTGTCCAGGACTGACTTCTGCCTGTCTGGCTTTGCAGTTGTCATCCTTCTTGAAGTCTTCAACAGCATCCTGTTTATACATTGAGAATACATTGGACTTTACTTGTACCATTTGAATTTTGTGAGTTCTACTGTATTTGTTTTTTATTTTGGCTGAATTTGACATTTAGCAGTGGTGCAGACATGTTCAAACATTAAACAAAAGTAGAAACACCACTCAGTGATTGCTAATAACCCCCTTAAAAACCTAGATTATGTTTATTACTGCTGCATCACATCTTATAAAAAAGCTTTCTGCAAAAATATTTCACTAACTAAACAAACCACCTGATGTATTTTAGGGTTTGATTGAACACATCAGAGGAATTCCGTTTTTCCATTTTATAATCTATACTGTTGTAATGATTTTTTTCACTGATTGGCAAGCAGGTCATATCATCAGTACACATTGCAATGCATGCAGACTTTGGTTTGACATTGCTCTGAAATAATAAAAGCCTTTTTGAAAAAGTGCAGGATAGCAGCATTTAAGCTGATAAAAAAAAAAAAAAAAAAAAAGGTTTACAATGTGCATCTGACTCATTAAAGACTGGTGGATTTTGACCACTTCAACAATAGAAAGGAAGTGAACAAAAAGGAATTGCCAACCCCAGTATCAAAAAAGACCACACAGCAGATTTCAACTGAGTGGTAAACCCCTATTTAAAATACATACTTTTAAAAGAAAGAACTTTGAAAGATCTGCTATCCTAAAAAAATCCAGAATGCATTACCATTGATAGATGAACAAATATTTTCTGTAATAATGAAGATGTATAAGGACAGGAAAGTAGTATTTACCTCAAATGTATTATCAGTCTCTGTCTCTTTAACTGAAAGGTGTTACAGAAAAAAAGAGTTTTTATAGTTTTCATATCTATAATACAACAAAATGCCAATATTTTGAAAGAACATAGAATTGAGAAAGCAAAACACTTTTAATAACATTATGTGGAAATAAAACATGATAACTGACATGTTTTTGGGTTTTATACAATATTTCTTTGGATAAACATATGAAGGAAGCAAAACAAAGATTTCAATATTTTGTGAATGTAAATATATTGTTGCCTAACATGTGTTTACAAAATGTAAACCCTGTATGTAAATGTAAATCCTATATGCAGGCAAACGTTTAGCGAGCTGCTCTGCTAAAAAGATGTTTGTTGTGTCTGAACAGACACGTCAAGAGCAGCAAATCTTACTGGGGGCCCAGTAAGATTTCTTTTCATGGGGCCCAAAATCCCTGGTGGCAACCCTGGTATAAATATTAACATAAATTAAATATATAAAATAGAGATAGACTTATTGTGGAGAACCTTTAAAAATAGGTTCATTTCTACATTTTTCTTTTGTATAGATACTTTTTTTTTTTTTTACAAGAAAAAACATAATTACAACATATGAGTAAAGCACTATGGAAAAAAAAAAAAAAAAACCCCTGCTAAAATCTGTCAGATTGTCTTAATGGTTTAATAGCAAAAGATAGTAATATACATTTTTTAATTCAATGTAAAGCATCAAAATATGTATATATTGTTTCCTTATTTAAATAGAATCACAGTTAACATTTGTCTATTTAGCTTCTGCATATTAACTTCGGACCACATGGTTTCAGGCAATGTGGTCAAGTTTATGTCAGCATGGACTTGCTATGCAACAGATGAAATCAAGCTATGTTGGAGAAAGAGTTCATACTAGTGTAAAATTGCATATGGGCATTGCACCTTCACAATATTAAACTGAAGACATTAGTACAGCATACTTGTGAAGGCTAAATAAGATTGTTGTAGCACAGGGACATCCTGCCCTTATCCATGGGTGTATAACATCTTTTACACCTCACCTCATTTACTTGACTTCCAGGCACCTTGTGCAGGACTTAACTTTTCAACTTAACGTGAGCTTCCTGCCTAGGGCATCGCTATAAGGTTCTGTCCTGCTTGGTGCTGTTGTAGCTGGCTAACGAATAGTGTCTCTCTTTAACCTTTAGTATAGCTAACATACTACCAAAATTGTTTACTCGAGGTAAAACTTGAGCTTCTTTAATTCACTAACTGGCAGAGGCTGAGAGAGAAAGAAATGAGGTGCCTGTGATTCCACTATAGCCCCTATAAAAGGAAGTATGATACCCAACATGTCCAACATTTAGGTTGCAACAGCCCTGGCTCCGATCCAAGCCCTTTCCTGTCGAACACTATTACCCTTGACAACTGCCCAGTTCAACCTGGTATGTTGCGTACAAAAGCATAACTTGCTGATCTAGAGTCTTGTAAATATTGTTGTTAGCTCTGGAGGTGTGTATTACTGTTAAACATTTTGGGAGGCTCAGCCCCATCTTTCAAGAAGAAGCCTGTAGGAGATGGAAGACAATGACACACAGCTGTGTAGGGAAGAGCTTATAGAATTATATCATAAGGATGTCAGCCCAGGGAAGGGCCGTGGTGGAGTAGTTTGAGTGTCCCAATGATCCTAGGAGCTATGTTGTCAGGGGCTTTATGCCCCTGGTAGGGTCACCCAAGGCAAACAGGTCCTAGGTGAGGGATCAGACAAAGCGCAGCCCACAGACCCCTTATGATGAATAACATAAATGGAAACAGTGTTCCCTCGCCCAGACACGGGTCACCAGGGCCCCACTTTGGAGCAAGGCCTGAAGGTGGGGCATATGGTATGGTGGCGGCCGAAGGCGGCAACCATGGATTGTCCATAACTAACACCATGTTCAAGCATAAGGGTGTCCATATGTGCTCTTGCCACGAGGACATCCTAGGCCGCAGTTTGATTGACTTTGTTGTTGTGTCATCTGATCTGTGGCCGCATGTCTGGGACACTCGGGTGAAGAGGGGAGCGGAGCTTTCCCCTGACCACTACCTGGTGGTGAGCTGGCTCCGATGGTGGGGGAGGATGCCGGTCAGACCTGGCAGACCCAAATGAACCTTGAGGGTCTGCTGGGGACGCCTGGCAGAGACTCCCGTGAAGTGGAGCTTCAACTCCCACCTCCGGGAGAGCTTCAAACATGTTCCAGGGGAGGTGGGGGACATTGAGTCCGAGTGGGCCATGTTCCACACCTCCATTGCCGAGGCTGCTTTCCGGAGCTGTGGTCGCAAGGAATTTGGTGCCTGTCGTGGCTGCAATCCTCAAACCCGCTGGTGGACCCCGGCGGTAAGGGATGCTGTCAGGCTGAAGGAGTCCTACTGGGTCTTTTTGGTCTGTGGGACTCCGGAAGCAGCTGATGGGTACCGCCAGTCAAAGCGGCATGCTGCTCAGGTGGTTGCTGAGGCAAAAACTTGGACGTGGGAGGAGTTCAGAGAGGCCATGGAAAACAAATTCCAAACGGCTTTGAGCCGATTCTGGTCCACCATCTGGCATCTTGGGGGAGAGAGGGGAGGGGGAGAAGAGGTACACCACCATCACTGTTTACAGTGGGGAGGGTGTGCTGCTGACCTCAACTCGGTACATTTTGGGTCGGTGGGCAGCGTACCTCAAAGACCTCCTCAATCCCACCGGCATGTCTTCCACTGAGGAAGCAGAGCCTGGGGACCTTGGGGCAGGCTCTCCAATCTCTGGTGCTGAGGTCATCGAGGTGATTAAAAAGCTCCTCGGTGGTAAGGTCCCGGGGGTGGATGAGATTCGCCCAGAGTGCCTTAAGGCTCTGGACGTTGTAGGGTTGTGTTGGTTAACGCAACTCTGCAGCATTGGGGGCAGTTCCACTGGATTGGCAGACCGGGGTGGTGGTCCCCCTATTCAAAAAAGGGTACCATAGAATGGGTTCCAACTATAGGGGAGTCACACTCTCAAGCCTCCCTGGTAAGGTCTATTCCGGGGTTCTGGAGATCCGTCGGATAGTTGAACCTCGGATTCAGGAAGAGCAGTGTGGTTTTTGTCCTGGCCATGGAACACTGGACCAGCTCTACACCCTCAACAGAGTCCTGGAGGGTTCATGGGAGTTCACCCAACCAGTCTACATGTGCTTTGTGGACTTGGAGAAGGCATTCAACAGTGTCCCTTGGGGAATATTGTGGGGGGTACTCCGGGCGTACGGGATACCAGGCCCTTTGATATGGGCTGTTAGGTCCCTTTACGACGGGTGTTAGAGCTTGGTCCGCATTGCCAGCAGTAACTCAGACTCGTTTCCGGTGAGGGTTGGACTCCGCCAACGTTGCCCTTTGTCACCGATTCTGTTCATAACTTTTATGGACAGAATTTCTAGGCGCAGCCAAGGTGTTGAGGGGATCCGTTTTCTGCTTTTTGCAAATGATGTGGTCCTATTGGCTTCATCAGCTCGTGATCTACAGCTCTCACTGGAGCAGTTTGCCGCCGAGTGTGAAGTGGCAGGGATGAGAATCAGTGCCTCCAAGTCCGAGGCCATGTTCTTGAGCCGGAAAAGGGTAAAGTGCCTTCTCCAGGGGCAGGGTGGAGGTCCTGCCTCAAGTGGAGGAGTTCAAGTATCTTGGGAAATTAGGGAAAAATGGAGCACGAGATCGGTAGATAGATTAGTGCTGCGTCAGCAGTGTTGCAGGTGAAGAGAGAGCTGAGTCAAAAAGCGAAGCTCTTGATTAACCGGTTGATCTACGTTCCTACCCTCATCTATGGTGATGAGCTTTGGGTCATGACCGAAATAACAAGATCACGTATACAAGCGTACGAAATGAGTTTCCTCCACAGGGTGTCTGGGATCTCTCTTAGAGATAGGGTGAGAAGCTCAGTTATCTGGGAGGGACTCAGAGTAGAGCCGTTGCTTCTCGACGTTAAGAGGAGCTAGTTGAAGTGGCTCGGGCATCTGGTTATGGTGCCTCCCTGGTGAGGTGTTCCGGGGACATCCCAGCGAGATGGGGTTGACTTACAACCTTTCTCTAAGGATGAGACTGTGGTTAAAGAGAGGAGCTATCACAGGATGCATTTGTTGAAGCAGATGGAAGCACCTCAACCCTGCGCCATCTTGCAAAAGACTTTTTGACAGAGCTCACACAGTCCAGGGCATCAACCAGGTCTTTACTGTCCTTGCCTTTTATCTACAGTGGAAAAAACAAGTATTTGAGACAATGCTGATTTTGCAGGTTCAACCAGTTGCAAAGCATGTAGAAGTCTTTAATTTTTATCATAGCTACTCTTCAGCTGAGAGTGATGGAATCTAAAACACAATCCAGAAAATTACATCATGTGATTTTTAAGTAATTAATTTGAATATGATTTTGAGCCAGATGATAAAAACTCCTCCCTACCATATATGGAACATTATGTTGTAGGAGGTCAAAACTTATTTTGCGCCATTTAATATATTTGTGTATACAGCTAGATGATTAATAAATATTCTGTGTATTTTCACAGTCATAAATAGTACATGTATGGAGGGTTTGTGATTGTTTTATCATTTGAATCCACAGAAAACATGTTTTTCGTTTGGCTGGCTGTTAGTTTTGTTGTAAAAATGCCAATATAATGTGCTGCCAAGTTTTATGGGAACATTAAAGAAAAGTATGAAAATACACAAACCAGTCAATATCTCACATCTCCTGATGCCGAAACAGCACCCCTCAGTGCTGGTCCGGCTGTTTTGATAAACTATAGTAGTCACAAATAAATTAAACTTCTGGTCTTAAATAGAAAAAAATCACACCTGACTGATCAATAGTTTGATGGGTTGATGGGTAAAAATTGATAAACATGTATGACTGATAATTTGATTATGTATAGAGTAGTATTTTACATAGCTCTGATATCCTCTATACCAGTTTGCACTGAATGACTCAATGGTGACATTATCCCCCAACCTATATGCCTCAGGTGTCAGCTTTATCTTATAGAAGCCCTCTCCTTGAGTTGTTTGCATTCTCACAAACTCCTTTTGCTCTGGATGATCAGAAGTGTTTAAACTCTCTTTCCCCGGTGTGAACTTTTAGCACATATGTTGACCGATGCAAGAGTAACTCAGAACAGACCAGCTGTTTGTATGATTTACTCCTGCAGTTCTTGTGAAGTCCAGTCAAAACAGTGTTTTACTCATATGCTTGTGGAGGCTATGCATGTGACGGTAAGGGTGTGGACATGTCCAGTTGTGTGTTTGTGCATTCTCAAGCAGGGTTGTAGCTACCTCATGTTTTAAGGGGCATCTCAGTGAACAACGTATTTTCATGCTGCTAATTTAGGCTTTTTCCCCACACAGTTTAAAGAAATATTTTTTCTTGGCCGGACAGCTAGTGATATCATCCAAGCAGTCCTATCGGCAACACAGTAAGAAAGACTAATTGAGGCTTTATCATTCTGATCTCTCTGCACAAGCATGTCAGGGCATGATGGAAGGTCCCAACTCCCATGTAGGATTTTATCAACTGAAAGGGAAATTCAGGTTATAAATAATAATCATCGTTCTTTGAAGAGTTAAAGGCAGTACAAGGAACTCAGCCGTTTCATCACATCGGTGCTCGGTAATTCTACGTAAATTATGGAAATAAGAGTTTGCAGCAGCAATATACCCACAGGCTCTTCCTCGGTCTGTTTGGCCTTGACAAGCATGCTGTACTTATTTCTTCAGGGGGGCACTGTGAAGACATAGTCCCTAAACGTGGTATACCTAATTTCCCTCTTTAAGGAAACATTATAATATATGTTATAAGCGAAAACTCTAGAATTCAGGTCATATGTTTACATTGATCAATACTTTTTCTTTATCTATTTACTTTGAAGATTACAGAGGTTGATGGCAGAATTGTTCCACAGGCTGCGCAAAGGTATATCAGAGCAGTAACTCAAATATGAAATACTTGATTTGTAAATAAGAAATATTGTACGACGTCCAACTTATTTAACTGTGCAGAGGATAATGGCTAACATAAAGAGATTTGAACAGCCTGTGTCTCTGGATCTCTGCAAGTAAATTACACACAGGACCAGGGGCTGGAGGGATAAAACAGATTTTTTTAGGACAGGGATCAAGGGCTATCACAATAATTTGCACAGAAAAGATTAAGGTTTTGCTCAGCCTTACCTGTCCTTAATGCTTCATGATGGGCTTCTTGTCCTTCAGTCATCTGTCTATTTTCAGAGACCATGTCATCTATCTTTTCCAAAAGAGCTATTATCTCATTTTCATCCATCATACTTCTTGTACATGTATGGTATCTTTTTTCAGAAAAACTGCTCTTTGCTTTCAGGTCCTGAAGTGCACTTTCACAAATGTCATCTGAGTCATGAGTCATAACTGTCATTACATAAGAACTGTGCTCCTTCCCAATTTTCCTTTCTAACCACTGCATTCCAGAAGTGTATTGGCTGTCATGCAGTCCATTTGATATCAGTAAGATAAAGGCATGATCGTCTTTAATTACTGGAACTTTTTCAATATTTGGAAACCCGAGCATGTTAATTAATGAGATCTGACGAGCAAAGAGGTCATATAGTCTGGATGAAAACTCTTTCACATGTATCTCCTTGTCATGGTCAAGTAAGATGTTTTTTGATCCAATCTCAATGGAATCTTTGTTTCCAATTAACACAAGAGTGAGTTCAGGAGTCACTGAAAAACACAACAGAAGTACAGTTTAAATAGCAGACTTGTTTATGGGGGCCTTAAAACCTGCTGTTTATAGAAATACACTAAAATATTAATGCAGTCAGTTTTCCAAAGCTCTTACCTGCATTGCTTCCTGTTGATGAGGACGTATTCTCAGCCTCTCCTTGTACGTTTTTGTCTCTCTTCGAGTGTTGAGCATCATGACTATTCATGACTGTGAAAATACATATATTCATCAATCAAGTCACTGTATACATGAATATATATGAAATGGTACTTTCTAAAATAAAATCTAGCTTGACATCTAATCTCAGAGTATATTTGGATAAGAACAATACATTTTGAATCTGGTTGACTGGCTTAGTGAAATGTGGGCAAGAAACTCATCTAGTTCTTTGACCTTCCCTCAACCAATTGATCTTCATCTTTATGTTCTCTGACCTCTTCCTAACTCTATTCTTCCTTTCTGCCATCCAGTTGTCTGCCTTTTTCCTTTCTCTTTATCTCTCCTGACTCCATATCTTCACATAAACCATAATTAAAACGTTTAAAATGAAAAGATAGATTTTATGTAGGCCTACATGCACGACGGAGACAGATGTGCACCTTGAAAAGAAAATTAGGTTGACCAATGACACACACACACACACACACACACACTCATGCTGTAGATACAAAAACGTTGGTTATGTATTGTAACCCCAGATTGTCGTTAGTCAGTTTATCCCTTCACACACGAGCACTGAAAACTTTAGTCCATGCCTACCTGCTGAGTGGGCCTCACCACAGTCTGTATAAATTGCACTCAGACAATATAATCTGCTCCCAAATAGCGTTTTTTCTTCAGCCGTTCAGGATTGAGTGAGGCACAGAACTCAAAGGGTTGCGCCTATACTCATAGAATCTGGGATTACAATACAAACGCTTTATTTTCGCTAAGGCTTTTCCCTAGTTTTTAGAAGCTTGGCCCTTTTAAGGCTGTCGCTAGTGGGATAAAGGCAAAGCAGGATGTGGTCTATTCCTCACTGGGTCCGTCCCACAAGCATAAACATCTCCTGTTCAGTGGCCAGACCCAGATACGCTGGCCTATCTCTTGGTAGCTCCTGATCACCCTTTCCACTTGAAGTAGCGCATCCTCCCTTCCACAGCAGTTGTCACGGGGCGGCCTGATGGCACCTACTGCAGATTAGAAAACCACAAATCCAGGAGCTGCGGTATCAACAGGACTGGAGGGAAAGTGTGAAAGAGCATCTGTTACCATGGACCACAGCTGGCACTGTGCATTGTCCCGTGTCGCAAACAGAGCCACTGCTGCTCTGTTGAATTTGCTCCAGATCTGGGAGATCAGGTCGGGATGGATGCTCCAGTCTCAGTGTCGGGGAACCTTCCTGGACATAATGTACGCTCCTCTGTTCAGGACACCAGGGATGTAAACTGTTCTGATGAAAAGCAGGTTCATGCATGCCCAGCATTATAGCTGTCTGGCAATGTTTAACAGTTGTGCTAAGTGTATGCCCCGTTGTTGGTTTATGTAGGCAGTTGTAACTCTGTTGCCTTGTGGATCAGAACATGCTGACCCAGCAGCAGAAGAGCAAATTGCTGTGTCACTTTTGACAGCATGTTTATGAGGAGAGAAGTGTGATCTGGCCACTTTTTTACTGCCACCCGGGACAGATACCTCCCTCACCATCCAGGGAGCGACACGCCTGTAAACACTGGCATGTGTGGTGCAGGCCTGCTGAAGGGAACTACCTGTGACAGAGTGTGGGGGATTCCTCCCTCTGAAGGAGGGACAGAAATCATCCGCCCCTTGTGTTGCACAGAATCTATGCACAGGCAGATGAACATTGTTTCATGGTGGGCGACCGTGTCGATGGTGGCAGGGGTTTGTCTTGTAACCGGTGGGTTGTCGGTTCGAGCCCCCGCTATGTCCGTCTCAGTCGTTGTGTCCTTGGGCAAGACACTTTACCTGACTTGCCTACTGATGGTAGTCAGTGGCGCCTGTGTATGTTGGCCTCACTTCTGTCAATGTGCCCCAGGGCAGCAGTGGCTACAATGTAGCTTACCTCTGGCAGCGTATGAATGTGTGTATGAATGTGTGAATCACTGAATGTGAAGAGCATAAGAGTAGTGTGAAGCACTTTGGGCTTGCCATCTTTGCCATGATGTCTGGCAGCATGCTAATAAGTGCGCCAATCCCCAGGAGTAGGGTAGTTGCCAACATGGGAGCGGCCAAACACAATTTGATGGTGCACCTATCTCCTGGTCCTCCGTCTGCAGAATGGGGGCAGATGTCCTACCATTTCCTGCCTCCAAGGCTTCATCTAGCAAGTAGCGGTTCACTATGGGGAATTCCCCTTCTAATGAAGAGAAGATGCTGAGCTACTGTTGCTTCTCCTTCTGAGAGAGGTGCCTCCAAAAAGGGCAGGAGGGCTGCAGGGATAGGGTGCTGTGGTCAGGTCTGAGGCAGCAGTCGCAGATAGCATGCAGGTCAAAACTCATGATGTAGCCCAACGGACATGCTGGGAAAGGCGGATGGCGTTGCCACTAGCCATTTTTCTTCAAGAGTTTTATGGAAATCAGTACTCTTCGCTGATGCGAAGGGCAAAACCTGCTAGGGACAGCCTTAAAGGGCGTAGCCAATAAAAAATAGCATATCGAATTGAGGAATTGCTTACCTCTGAAACCTTCCTGTGCTCTCTCTGAAACAGTAGCCTTCAGCAGCTGCCTACTCTAAACAAGCAGGGTGGAAAGTAAGGAAGTATCATGACATAAATATAAAACATTCTAACTGAAATAGGTCATAATTTATTGTCAAAACTTTTCATTGATCTGTTTTCAAATTCACTTACAGGCTTTATCTTGAAAAGGGAGTCAATGCTCTTCGTTTTAGTTTTTTTTTTCTTACTGTACACATCTTACTGATACTATTTGGCAAAAAGCCAATGGTAAGAATAATAGTGACCTGGGTCTGTGGCAGAGCTGCTTTATGAAGCTAAATTAGGGCCAAAAGGTTTGCAGAAAGATAGATAGATAGATATTTTTACAATACTTATTCTTCAACACATCAGTAATTAACTTTTAATGGCGTTGTGTGATGTTATTTAACATTCTTTAACCAACAATGAACCTATTTGGTATCCATAAATTATGTTGAATAAACCATGCCTGAAGGCTAACAAAAAAGAAACAGGACAAATCACCTTTCTGAATTACATGCAGGCAGAGCGCTCCTAAACCAGCTGATCACACATAAAATCAGCTGATCAGAGGCACAAACAGTTCCCCCAAAACACACAAAACAAAACCACCATGAAACGACGTGTTTGGTTGGGAAATCTATGGTCCTTTAGCGATTTTTTATATATATATAGATATACATAGATATACCAATAAGAAGCAGCACTAGCGCTAAGATGACGGGCCAAGAATCTATGGTACAAAGCCAGGTAATGTTAAAAAGTTTATATATGTCTTAATGTCGTTAATATATGCTCTTGGTCCGTCACCTTGGCGCTAGTGCTACTGTTTCTTCTTCTTCTCTTCTTCTACTGGCGGTTCGCAACAAATTCAGAGGTGCATACTGCCACCTACTGTGCGTCATTGTATAACTCCACCCACTATATTCTGAGCCTGAGATCACGTGACGCCAAGTCGCTGATGTAAATTCGTGTTCTCAAAGAAAAGAAATCGTATTCACAAACTGTTATAGCATGTTGTATTCATAAAGAATAAACCACAACTGTAAACTTTAACTTTGTGTTTGTAATTTCTTGAAGCTGTAACATTTTATTTTGTATTCTTATAGAGAAAATATACAATATCTCTTTTGGATTTTACTTATGCACAACTGTTGACTAATATGCACACATTTCCGTCTTTACATACACATTGTTTTTGACAGCGTTCTTACCCCATAGAAAAGTCCCTGTGAATCCGCGGAGCACGAATAAAACTAACTTCACGCTCTTTTGCTCTAAAGTCCTTGTGCTCGTTATTGCCATGGCTGAAACAAAACCTTCCTCATAAAGACTAAAATTGTAACTTCTTCAGGTAAACTTTGGAGCTTCACCATCCAGACAGCAGCGTCTCTCCTCGCTGCTTCTCCTGCTCCCCTCCAGATAATTATCTGGATCACAGCCCAGATAATTATCCCAGTGGATCACTTTATACATAAAAACATAAATAAGACATTCTTGCATATACTTTAATAAAAACGTTAATAGTTTTTGTTTTCAATTTTTTTATCATTTCACGTAGATTACTTTAACGTGACGATGTAACACAGTAACGTTAATAGCAGCACAGCGCACTACACTCATGGCTGGAGGCGGGGCTTGCAGCTGACTGGTGCCGACAACAATTTGACAGGAGAGTAACTCTTCCTGTTGTTCTCGACTTTGACATACAAGAACAACCAGAAGCTCTCCAGGCCCTCAAGACCTGGGATAATGAGCTTGACGAAAACTCTCCAGTGGAGCAATTTACACTTGTTTTTGAACAGAAGGAGGACCATGAAAAGTTCTCCAGCAAAATTGTAGATGAAAAGGAACTGATAGTTTTTGCTAGATTTGAGTAACTTTTGTAAAAAAGATATTTACAAGTAACCATATGTCTTCATTGCTGCAGCCCCTCCCCATCTGAGATAGATGTAAGGAGGGAGACTCACTAATCAGTATAGCTTAAGAATGTAGGTATAAATATTACAACCTGGCCTTATTTTCAAACCCCAGTATCCTGTGGAACGATGTCATCCCCTGGTATTCTCTGACCCCCTCATAGCCAGGGGCTTTCAGTGTGGCAACGTGTTTGAGTTATCATTTTCTGAGTAAGAATTCATATTAACCATCAATGCTGTGTAACAAACCAGCAGCTTATGGAATGCCTCTTTCCTTACAGCATGTTAATTACATAGTAAGCACTATTTAGGACATTGTTTCCAAAGTACATGCAGTCATTTTATTATACGTTTTACATGGTTTAATAAGCAATAAGATCATCATTTCAAAACAGTAATTTACTGACGGGCAATATAAGTAACCCCTTTGCCAAGAACTGGCACTGGCATCCCCTGAAACAGTGGCATCTGCCCTGGCAGCTGATCTGGAACGTGGCACCTCAGCCAGACTAGATGCCCAGTGGCAGCAAGTGGCAGCTGTCACTAAAGCAGTGAACCACTTCCTTCCCTCAAGTAAATGTCACTTTATTACAAGTTTTACACGGTTTAATAAGCTATAACATCATCATTTCAAAACAAAAAATTTACTAATAGGCAATATAACTACACCTTTTGCCAAAAGCCGGCTTTTGCACCCCCCAAAACGGCGGCAGTAGACGTGAGAGACCTGGGAGATCTGGCACCCTAGCAGGAACTCAGCTGTCATCTTAGTGACAGTGTCATCTTTGAGTCAAAGTTTCTGTTGACTGTGCCCCAGTGCCTGTGATGTTATGCACCTAGGAATGAGGTTCAGTTTTCTTTTGTTCTCTTGTTTTTCTGAGTTAAGAACAGAAGAGCCGCAATAGAACAGAGACTCTATAAGAATTGATTCTCTGGTTGCTGCGGTCACCGCGGCCAAATTTATAAGACTGTTGATAAGTGTAACATTGTTTTCCCGGGAGGACTGGATATGATGGCCAAATTATTCTGGTTAACCCAGACCTAGTGAAGGACATTTGAGTTTATTCCATTTATTTTATTTTGTCTATGGTTTATCATCCTCATTAAGCAAGACCGAGTTAAGAGCTTTGATTGTTTATTAAGGAATTTTTGTCTGTTTCCTCCTCACTCTGGAAGTGTTGGTTAATTTACGTTGTTCACTTGTGTTTTTATTTACTTTGTCAACCAAAAATAACTCCCAGGGTTTTTGTCCTGGTTATTCACCGTTTCCTTAAGTTCTGTGTACAAGCTTCCCTGAAGTAAGGGCGCCCTGCCTGTCTGACCAGATGAAAGCAAGAGGGGGAGGGTGGTGTTAGCTATACCTCAGGTTGGTGCTTCAACCTTAGTTTAGGACCACTGAGATATACTTGGTAAATTAGCTAGACCCCAATTCAGGGAGGTAATCACATACTTACTGTTGTAGGTACTGGGGTTATCTGTGCTTGGGCAGTACAGACTTAGATGTTATATTTCCCTAGCCTTTTAGGGTTGGCTTTTATTAATCAATCCTACCTAGCAGAGTCATTCCTCCGCTACACATAGGTTACCGGTTTCATTTTATATTTTCTTTCCCCTTTTATTGTAGTTAAATAATTCTCAATTATTGCTACTGTCTGAGTCGTGGGTTTGGTGGCAAAACATGGCAAGGAGGCCGCATGGTGACTAGATGAAGTTTACTGAGATGGTGCACAGCAGACAGACAGAGTGCAGTACAGGCAGGTAATCCTAGGGAACAGGTCAGGACAGAAAATAAACCACTAGGAAGAACTCGGAAAGATACAGCGTAGTTAACAAGAGTGTTAGAGTTAGAACTAATTATTTGTCTTTCTCTTCTTTTTGTGATGATTATAAATATTTTAGGTTGTTTGAACCTGACATATACCATACTTAATCTTGGGTGTGACAAAGATTACATTACATTTAAAACATGCATGCTATAATTCAAAAGGACATAGAACTCATGTGGTTGTTTGTGGTTGCATAAGAGATTTTGTATTAGTGTAAGGATTTAGAAACAAAAAGGAGTACAATAGAGGAGAAAAGCCATTTACAAACGTTCGATGTCTCGCCATCTTTCTGCTATTAAACAACCTAGTAAAATCTTCAAGTAAAAAATATATTTATGTCAAAGTCTGATTTATGTTTGTATGAAAAATCACAAACACTCCACTTACCTTGCTTTCTTTTTACTGATTTCATCAAGCTTCTGGGCCACTATAGTACGTGTACCTGTTTCTGTTTAGTTAGAAATCTCACTAGCAGATTGTTGTTTTTAATGTGTCTTTCCCTAACAAACTCCTCCTACTCTCCTCCCTAGGCAAAGTTACTCTGCATGTGTATCACCCTCTTTCAAAATGAGGAAAACGAAAGAGAAAGGGAGTTAGATTCCCAGAAACCACGTGATTTACAAGAAATTGATTGGTAAGTTTTCTGTTTGTAGAAAAACTATAATATATTAATGTTATCACATGTTCCCCGAGGGGTGACTGAAAAAAAGGCAAAAAATTTACTTTATTATGCAAAAGGACAATTTGTAGTTTTCAAATCAAATGTTTTTTCAGTACATTGTTAGGCACTGTGTATGCAGATGTTTTCAAAGATTTTAGAACAATGACTTCCGTATTAAATTGACGGCTAGATTAAAGTCTGCCTATTAAAGGATACCTGTCTCTTTTATTACTTCCTGCTGCCCTCTGCTATGTTTCATCATGCAGAGTATTGCAGGTAGGCTCATTAGGTATGTGGCAAGTTCCAAGTATCAATATACAGGTCCTTCTCAAAATATTAGCATATTGTGATAAAGTTCATTATTTTCCATAATGTCATGATGAAAATTTAACATTCATATATTTTATATTCATTGCACACTAACTGAAATATTTCAGGTCTTTTATTGTCTTAATACGGATGATTTTAGCATACAGCTCATGAAAACCCAAAATTCCTATCTCACAAAATTAGCATATCATTAAAAGGGTCTCTAAACGAGATATGAACCTAATCATCTGAATCAACGAGTTAACTCTAAACACCTGCAAAAGATTCCTGAGGCCTTTAAAACTCCCAGCCTGGTTCATCACTCAAAACCCCAATCATGGGTAAGACTGCCGACCTGACTGCTGTCCAGAAGGCCACTATTGACACCCTCAAGCAAGAGGGTAAGACACAGAAATAAATTTCTGAACGAATAGGCTGTTCCCAGAGTGCTGTATCAAGGCACCTCAGTGGGAAGTCTGTGGGAAGGAAAACGTGTGGCAGAAAACGCTGCACAACGAGAAGAGGTGACCGGACCCTGAGGAAGATTGTGGAGAAGGGCCGATTCCAGACCTTGGGGGACCTGCGGAAGCAGTGGACTGAGTCTGGAGTAGAAACATCCAGAGCCACCGTGCACAGGCGTGTGCAGGAAATGGGCTACAGGTGCCGCATTCCCCAGGTCAAGCCACTTTTGAACCAGAAACAGCGGCAGAAGCGCCTGACCTGGGCTACAGAGAAGCAGCACTGGACTGTTGCTCAGTGGTCCAAAGTACTTTTTTCGGATGAAAGCAAATTCTGCATGTCATTCGGAAATCAAGGTGCCAGAGTCTGGAGGAAGACTGGGGAGAAGGAAATGCCTAAATGCCAGAAGTCCAGTGTCAAGTACCCACAGTCAGTGATGGTCTGGGGTGCCATGTCAGCTGCTGGTGTTGGTCCACTGTGTTTTATCAAGGGCAGGGTCAATGCAGCTAGCTATCAGGAGATTTTGGAGCACTTCATGCTTCCATCTGCTGAAAAGCTTTATGGAGATTAAGATTTCATTTTTCAGCACGACCTGGCACCTGCTCACAGTGCCAAAACCACTGGTAAATGGTTTACTGACCATGGTATCACTGTGCTCAATTGGCCTGCCAACTCTCCTGACCTGAACCCCATAGAGAATCTGTGGGATATTGTGAAGAGAACGTTGAGAGACTCAAGACCCAACACTCTGGATGAGCTGAAGGCTGCTATCGAAGCATCCTGGGCCTCCATAAGACCTCAGCAGGGCCACAGGCTGATTGCCTCCATGCCACACCGCATTGAAGCAGTCATTTCTGCAAAAGGATTCCCGACCAAGTATTGAGTGCATAACTGTACATGATTATTTGAAGGTTGACGTTTTTTGTATTAAAAACACTTCTTTTATTGGTTGGATGAAATATGCTAATTTTGTGAGATAGGAATTTTGGGTTTTCATGAGCTGTATGCCAAAATCATCTGTATTAAAACAATAAAAGACCTGAAATATTTCAGTTAGTGTGCAATGAATCTAAAATATATGAAAGTTAAATTTTCATCATGACATTATGGAAAATAATGAACTTTATCACAATATGCTAATTTTTTGAGAAGGACCTGTAGTATGTGTACCTGTTTCTGTTTAGTTAGAAATCTCACAAGCAGATTGTTGTTTTTAATGTGTCTTTCCCTAACAAACTCCTCCTACTCTCCTCCCTAGGCAAAGTTACTCTGCATGTGTATCACCCTCTTTCAAAATGAGGAAAACGAAAGAGAAAGGGAGTTAGATTCCCAGAAACCACGTGATTTACAAGAAATTGATTGGTAAGTTTTCTGTTTGTAGAAAAACTATAATATATTAATGTTATCACATGTTCCCCGAGGGGTGACTGAAAAAAAGGCAAAAAATTTACTTTATTATGCAAAAGGACAATTTGTAGTTTTCAAATCAAATGTTTTTTCAGTACATTGTTAGGCACTGTGTATGCAGATGTTTTCAAAGATTTTAGAACAATAACTTCCATATTAAATTGACGGCTAGATTAAAGTCTGACTATTAAAGGGATACCTGTCTTTTATTTCTTCCTGCTGCCCTCTGCTATGTTTCATCATGCAGCGTATTGCAGGTAGGCTCATTAGGTACAGAGTGTGCAGTGGTGATTGCTCTAAGACTGCAAGGGAAGATCAGCTTCCCCTAAAATGTCAAAAAAATAAGTGATCAAATATATACTGTTGTGTGTACATGTCATTGACTAAATATGCGCTACAACGCGCTCAATTTTTGTTCAGAATCAGCTTCTTATCACTGGTAACGACACGGCTTTCCTCTCACTCATTCCCGCAGCTTCACAGTGCTTTAAACAGTGATTCAACAGCGAAGCAAAAATGCTGGGCTTTGTCCCGCCCATCGGACGCTCAGTGTCTCTGGGGTCTATGGGGCAGTGGGCTGGCCTCGACTGGCCCGGACGCTCAGCTTCTGCATGATGATTGGATGATCTGTCTGAGGCTGAACCCCTTTTTGATTGACAGTGAAATTAGCGAATCAGCGACCTTGAAATTGAGTTCTCCTCCTTGAGAGACCAGCATCCGCCACTGAGAGTGAGGTAAGTTCCAGGTATCATTATAAAAGGTTGTAAAAAGTTTATTTGGTCTGTGTGACGTCTGGCACTCATGTGACCCTTCAGATAAGGAGTTTACCTTTCTCTCACCAGTCCACCACTCTTACTCCCGTTCTACTTCTTTCTAATCAGAAACTCTGTTATGGAGGAAGTATGTGAGCATAGGCAGAAATCCCGAGGGGGACACAAGGGACGTGACCCCCTCATTCAACACGTTCTCACTCCCAACTCACATTTGGACGATTGGTCAGGCTCCCTCTGCGTCACGTATTGACGCATCGGGTAGCTCCTACTCGTCATTATTTGACGTACAGGTGCTCTCGTTGACTGTTATAGAGCTCCCTGAACGTCGGTAACTGACGATATGGGAACAAGAACGACGAGTCCGTTATAATTTTTCGAAAGGCATAAAAAAGTGCTAAAATCCGTGCACATTTTACTTAAGCTGTAAAATATGCTGTCCTCCGGTTTGCCGAATTAAGTCGGGATTTTACCTTCCGCTTTGGACGGCTCTTTCTTTTCTTTTGTTTTGTTTATTTTAACAGAAACATGTACATAATTTCATATGGTAGAATTAAACCAGAGTCAAAGATGTCATCGTAACATCATGGTTATGGATAAGGCCTTATTTTTATTTTAACATAATACAAAATTAAGACAAAGAATACAGTAAGTTACACACTCATGTACAGTAGGTGGCGCTGTGTGCCGCTGAGGTCGTTTGCAATCCACCAATATTAATAAGAAGTTAATGTTTAAGAAGAAGAAGAAGAAGGATGGATGCCACCCGCCAAAAAATCCAAGAAGAAGAAGAAGCTGACGTCATCGCATGCGTCAGCTGCACCCGGGTGAGTGCAAACCTGAATCTGTCAATTTTCTGGACTACAAAACACAAAAGACTTCTAAAGTGTTACTTTACAAAGTTGCTGTTGATAGTTTTACGAGTTAGTGGTGGCAACGCTGTGGAACAGTGAATAGCTGAAGACATTTAGACATGTTTTTAACCTATTTTGGCGCATAAAATGAGCGGTAAGCTAGCTAAAGTAGTCGCTGAGAGCTGATCAAATTTAACTGTAGCTGTACTTATTACATTTAATTAGTCATAGTAGAGTCACGGTGAAGTTTCTACTCATGCTTGCTGTTGCCACTTCGATGCTTAAAGTCCACCCAGGTTTCGTTTGTAAGACCACTCTGGAAACACTGATTATAGCATGCTTGTTCAATTGCATTTAAATCAAAGCTTTGACAGCTTCCCAGCTGAGTGACTGGATGTGCTCCCATCACTGTGATTTTATTGTATAGGTTGTATGGACCGTACAAGTTTTAAAGACAAATCAAACTTGCATCCGCACAGCCAAAGTCCTCTCCACCTGTCTTGGTTGTCTATTACTGTGGCAAACAGATGAAGAGTTTCTGAAATCTAAAAATGTTTTTTCTCAACAGGTTCTTTTGCAGTTATCCGACATTTGCACCAGTCAACCAAGTTCCTTGACAATTTTTAAGAGCCACGTCTGTCATCTGTCTTTCCTTTGTGCCTCTTTTGTGTCTCCTGTCCATCTCTGTGTCTTGGCCTATTTTCTTTTGTCTTTTGTGGATTGTTCTGTTTGTTTGTTTTGTCTGTCCATCACCATGAGTGACTCAAATATTAATGATCCTTTAATGATCCTGGATAAGGAGACGAATGAACAGGAAATAAATGACCAACTTCAACACCTCAATGACCTGATTGCTGATTTCAAGCAAGGTAAAGATACCGGTGTACCTGTGAAGATACCTGAACCCACAATTAGGTGGAGAAAAAGGGACAAAGATGGAAACGAACTCTATGCAAGACCACAATCGACCAGAAATCAATCAACTAAGAGTCAGTACTTTTTAAAAAAAAACTTGATATCTGACAGATACAGATTATTTTTAAATAAATGTATTTATTCATTTTTTGATATTTTGACAAAGTATATTTTTTCCTAATTAATCAATTGATTGTGTTAAGTTTTACATCCACTTTGTGATATTGTTGTTTTAACTGCTTTTCGTAACCAACCAGCATTTATTACTTTATAGCTTTCCCAAATGCAAAATGATCTTTAATTGCATTATAAAAGTATTTTGAATAGAAATAACTTTGAAACATGGTACAGGTTTGTAATGTAAGAAAAATTAGTAGTTTTACTATTTTTACTGTAGACTGTAGGTGAAACAGAATGGATGCATTTCCATCTGATGATGGACATGTTGTAGAGACATACCTACTAAAAAAAATTACAATCAAACATGTTGTTACTCCATACATCTAAAAGTCTAAATTACTTGAGTTTATACAGGTCCTTCTCAAAATATTAGCATATTGTGATAGTTAATTATTTTCCATAATGTCATGATGAAAATTTAACATTCATATATTTTAGATTCATTGCACACTAACTGAAATATTTCAGGTCTTTTATTGTCTTAATATGGATGATTTTGGCATACAGCTCATGAAAACCCAAAATTCCTATCTCACAAAATTAGCATATTTCATCCGACCAATAAAAGAAAAGTGTTTTTAATACAAAAAACGTCAACCTTCAAATAATCATGTACAGTTATGCACTCAATACTTGGTCGGGAATCCTTTGGCAGAAATGACTGCTTCAATGCGGCGTGGCATGGAGGCAATCAGCCTGTGGCACTGCTGAGGTCTTATGGAGGCCCAGGATGCTTCGATAGCGGCCTTTAGCTCATCCAGAGTGTTGGGTCTTGAGTCTCTCAACGTTCTCTTCACAATATCCCACAGATTCTCTATGGGGTTCAGGTCAGGAGAGTTGGCAGGCCAATTGAACACAGTGATACCATGGTCAGTAAACCATTTACCAGTGGTTTTGGCACTGTGAGCAGGTGCCAGGTCGTGCTGAAAAATGAAATCTTCATCTCCATAAAGCTTTTCAGCAGATGGAAGCATGAAGTGCTCCAAAATCTCCTGATAGCTAGCTGCATTGACCCTGCCCTTGATAAAACACAGTGGACCAACACCTGCAGCTGACACGGCACCCCAGACCATCACTGACTGTGGGTACTTGACACTGGACTTCTGGCATTTTGGCATTTCCTTCTCCCCAGTCTTCCTCCAGACTCTGGCACCTTGATTTCCGAATGACATGCAGAATTTGCTTTCATCCGAAAAAAGTACTTTGGACCACTGAGCAACAGTCCAGTGCTGCTTCTCTGTAGCCCAGGTCAGGCGCTTCTGCCGCTGTTTCTGGTTCAAAAGTGGCTTGACCTGGGGAATGCGGCACCTGTAGCCCATTTCCTGCACACTCCTGTGCACGGTGGCTCTGGATGTTTCTACTCCAGACTCAGTCCACTGCTTCCGCAGGTCCCCCAAGGTCTGGAATCGGCCCTTCTCCACAATCTTCCTCAGGGTCCGGTCACCTCTTCTCGTTGTGCAGCGTTTTCTGCCACACTTTTTCCTTCCCACAGACTTCCCACTGAGGTGTCTTGATACAGCTCTCTGGGAACAGCCTATTCGTTCAGAAATGTCTTTCTGTGTCTTACCCTCTTGCTTGAGGGTGTCAATAGTGGCCTTCTGGACAGCAGTCAGGTCGGCAGTCTTACCCATGATTGGGGTTTTGAGTGATGAACCAGGCTGGGAGTTTTAAAGGTCTCAGGAATCTTTTGCAGGTGTTTAGAGTTAACTCGTTGATTCAGATGATTAGGTTCATAGCTCGTTTAGAGACCCTTTTAATGATATGCTAATTTTGTGAGATAGGAATTTTGGGTTTTCATGAGCTGTATGCTAAAATCATCCGTATTAAGACAATAAAAGACCTGAAATATTTCAGTTAGTGTGCAATGAATCTAAAATATATGAATGTTAAATTTTCATCATTACATTATGGAAAATAATGAACTTTATCACAATATGCTAATATTTTGAGAAGGACCTGTAGTTCCTATTATGAATTTGAATCTTAATATAGGGGAGTGTGATAGGACAATTACAAGTATTGAATGGGAAGTGGACATGTAAATGTAGGTTTAAATAATGTTTTAGATATAAACGTTATTTTCATCTATTTTCTATTTACAGCTGGCCAGTCAGAAGACTAGCTGTCCCTCTAATAACATTCAGTGTGAGGTGGCCTATGCTCCAGAGACTGTTGGTATGTCTTTAATAGATACTTTTTTTTAGGTATTTTAAGCAAATTTGTGGCAATTGCTTTTTGCTTTTACAACTTCCATACTACACTTTAATAAACTGTAAAAATGTTTTAATTTTTTTTAGAGTCTTTTCTGCAAGAACTCCAGAGCTCACTGAATGATTCTGCAGGCCAGGTTAATGAACCATCACTACCTATAGCTCCTCTGGCTTCCTTAAACTGGAGCACAAGGAAAAGTCTCTTTTCAGAGAGTTGGAGGGCAGAAAGACCCCGTTTGGTGAACACTATGGCAGCTCAACAAAGTGTGTCAGCACACATATGCCAGCAGTGTGGGAGCAATCCAGCTGCACTTCGCTGTCGCGATTGTCTGCCTCGGCCCTTCTTTTGCGACAAATGTGATGTGATGATGCACACCAGATATGTCCTTCACAACAGAGAGACCATGACCGCTGGATTCTTCCAGCCATTGCCTCCAACAACATGTTTTAAATAAAACTCTTTGCCATGATGGTAAGTTTAACTAAGCTCAGTATTTTTAAACACTCCTCCTTTTTTCCAACTGTTAACTTTCTACTTTGTTGTTAATGCTCTGGTTTATGGTTCAGCTGTTTCTACATAGCTTTGTCAAAGCGTTTTGATACAGTTTTGATGAATGTATATATTAAACAATTGTTAACTTCTTTAGCACGACTTGTACCTGTGGAGACCCCACTTAGAATCTGTGATTGTCCATCAAAGTGTTTGAGGATCAAACCAGGGAAGGCTGTTACTATGG
Source organism: Girardinichthys multiradiatus (assembly GCF_021462225.1). Classification (NCBI taxonomy): domain Eukaryota; kingdom Metazoa; phylum Chordata; class Actinopteri; order Cyprinodontiformes; family Goodeidae; genus Girardinichthys; species Girardinichthys multiradiatus. The sequence continues at coordinate 15,357,660 of NC_061818.1, forward strand.
TCACAATCAATGGTAAGAATAACTATTTTTTCCTGACTCAAAACCAAAATAAAACTAAATAAATAAATATTTACAAGGTGTGTTGCAGAACACAGACAATTGTTTGTAATATAATGGAGACCTAACTCTAAAATTATAAGCTTTTAAAGTGGAATTTCTTTTTTGTTGTTTTAGGTCGTTATGATCTAAGAATGCCGGAGCTGGTGTGTGAGGCGTGCGACGTTACTTGGACTTCTGAAGTCCATGACCTAAATTTAAGTGATTACTGGCCTGCCACCCTTCACTTTTCCACTCTTTATGGAACTGATGTCTTCTTCACATTTGAAGAAATGAAAATGGCGGCACCAGGTCTCTCCTGCCAAGCATTTCTAAAAATGCTGGATCAACGAACTGTCCGCTTTGGCCGTGTGAGTACTTTGGTGTGTGTGTATATATATATATATTTATTTATACCACACAGGCGTATTGTGCCACACACACCTAAATCTTGCAGGACACCTAACCTCGAGGCCTGAATTTTGACACCTAAAATAAGGTTCTTGTGTTTTTGTTTTTTGCTTATCTTTCATTTTAAAACAGACTGGGAAGATCTCGACAGACAGCTTCCAGAAAAGTTTTTTTGAATGGGAAGCTGTAAGATATGACATAGATAAAATGTTAAGGAAGGATCCCTTCACGTGTCAAGCATGTACCCCAGATATGCTTGCAGTTTCAGTGGATGGAAACCGCAAACATTACCGTTTTAAGAATGCAGCAAGGTATGGCCAATATACCAATTCTTTGCATAAGAATTCTTTGCAGGTTTTTTTTTATTGCTCTTCTTTTCAGATCCGAAGAACAGGCTATTTTTGAGGACATCTTTATAGCCAGGGATGAAGACGTGGGAAGATTTGTGGACTATGTACACAAAACAACCAGACATGTAAGATTGCATATCATAAATGTATAACTACAGTGACCTTTAGCCTGTAATTAGGATATTTCGGACCACTGTCACTGGAAATTCTATGCATTTTAGGTTTCTGGAAGAGGTGTTTGTGGTGGTGAGTGGTCAGCAGCTAGAGAGACTTCCCACAGATCCAGCAGTAAGCTGGATGAGGAGGGATTGGAGCTTGTGGTGTGTAGAGATGGGAGTGCTCCTTAGTGCTCTAAATATGTACAGGGGTGAAATATTTGCCTATCCTTTGTACCTGCAAAAAAAAGCTGGCCAATAGACATATCACTTTTTTTTGTATGGATGTGACCTGCAAGTACTGGCCATATCTTGAAAGAGTGACAAAAAGTTGCCCTGAGCTCCAACACCTTCTGCAAATGAAGCCATTTCTCTGGGTTTTCCAAGCCAAAGCCCATGACTTCAAATGTGAGGTATGGAAATCTGACTAGGTATAGAACCACCTTGTTGGAACTTGCATAGCTGCATGAACATCTTTGACTCAGTTATTTTTATTTTCTGTGTGTGCATGCTTATATTTAGGTCAAGTGGAATGGAGCATATCAGGATGGAGCTGGTTTGACCTTAGGGGAGGAAGTGGAGCAGTGTAATGCATTTCTCTCAAGGATTGCAGTTACCACAAAACATATGTCCAAACCTGGTGAGAGAGCCAAATACTGATTTCCTTAAATTATGCGTTTTAAATGATGATGAGGGAAAATGCTAATATTGTGGGCTTCTTTCTGTTTGGAGGATGGACAGACATGCTGACTCTTATGGCCATGCGTTGGAATCAGCTAAAATTGGACAACTTGGCCATCTCACTGACGCGTCGTTATCAAAAGGTAATAAACTATTGATGTGTTTTAATTACCTGCACCTGCTGTGCTCTAAATTTTTATTTATTTGACATTGGAAATATAGGCCACAAAAGCTCTTCAAACTCAGCTTCAGAACCTGGAGTCCCTAAGAATAGAGATTTCAGTGTCTGACAGTCAACTGGGTGACTGGGTCAGTGATGTAAAGGAGTGGGCAGAAGGTGAGCAGATTACGGTAGGAAATTTAGAGGAAATTGCACAAATAGTTAAAGCTGCAGGATGTAACTTTTATTAAAAAATCTGCTTTTTACATAAGTATTAAAATGATCGTTATGTCATGACAGTATAAGACAGATAATCTGTGAAAAACATTTAGCTCCTCTTCCTTCTCCCAGTGCTCCCAGTATGAACTGCAGAAATATACTACTCAGTCAGAAACAACCAATCAGAGCCAGGAGGAGGGTCTTAGTGCAGCTAGCAAGCATGGCCACCGATGACAGGGGATAAAGTTTTCCTGGAACAGTAAGTTGTTTCTCCACCATTAGCACATCTAGCAGCACGTACACGAGGGTGATTGACAGCACTAAGACCTTCCTCCTGGCTCTGATTGGTTGTTTTAGGTCGGCGGAGTGGTGCATTTCTTTAGACAGCGATAGTAGCTCAAGGAGGAGGTGGAAGAGATCAATCTTTTCACAGATTATCCATCTCATAACAAAATGTCACGGCATGGTGACAGTTTTAACAAATATGGAAAAAACACTTTTGTAAAAGTTACATTCTGCAGCTTTAACTGCATTATTCTTCTTTATCCTTAGCAGCAACAACTAGCACAACGGATGCAGATTCCTTAGTGGGCCGAATTGAAGTTCTGGTTGCAAGCATCAAAAGACGATCCCAGCGTCTTTATAAAGACACTGATGGAAACAAAGCTCGTGCCAAGATTTGCCGCAAGATCAGAGAGGAAAAAGGAATTTTGACACTGGCTGTGGAAAAGTACAACAGATTGGTTCCAGACACAGAAATTCTGTGCTTGGAAGAAATTCTGTCTGGTGACCCAGTTTGGCCATGGCAGCAACCACACAGTGGTATGTCCACATACACCAACACGTTTTCTACTGTTATCGTGTTTGACAGATGATGTGACTTAATTCTACAACTGCTAACCTACACTCACCTACACTTTATTAGGTACACCTTGCTAGTACCGGATTGGACCCCCTTTTGCCTAAAGAACTGCCTTAATCCTTCGTGGCATAGATTCAACAAGGTACTGGAAACATTCCTCAGAGAGTTTGGTCCATATTGACATGATAGCATCACACAGATGCTGCAGATTTGTCGACTCCACATCCTTGATGTGAATCTCCCGTTCCACCACATCCCAAAGGTGCTCTATTGGATTGAGATCTGGTGGCTGTGGAGGCCATTTGAGTTCAGTACACGATCAAAGTCACTTAAATCACCTTTCTTCCCCATTCTGATGCTCTGTTTGAACTGCAGCAGATCATCTTGACCATGTCTACCAGCCTAAATGCATTGAGTTGCTGCCATGTGATTGACTCATTAGAAATTTGCGTTAATGAGCAGTTGGACAGATGTACCTAATAAAGTGGCCGGGGAGTGTATAATTCCACTTTTCTTCCTGGATTGATCTGTGTCTGTCATAAATACATTTCAGACTCAGTCTTACAATAAAGAGAAGAGCATTTGAAGGCATCATGGCAGTAAGGAGACTTGAAGAAGAAAAGAGGATTCTTGTAAGAGAGATGGATCATCACTGGAAATCTCTTTTAGCCTATGAGGATACTCTCAAAAAGCTCTCCTACCTGTCTTCGAGTGGCTCATTTAAAAGTATGTTTTTAAGTAATGCATAAACAGGCCAACAATGACAGTTATGAATATGTATATTTTTACTTTCCAGGTTTATGTATGTGTAATTTTAAAGGTTCGTCGTGTCCCCTAACTGATGAGGGTTTAAAAGGTCTGCAGAGCATCATTCTCAGAGAGCGGGAACAAGTCAAACAGGTCAAGCTGCAGGCAAGAGAGCGTTATCTTCATGCTTTATCAGGAGCAGAAAATTTTAAGTTTGATCCTGCTTCAGATGATTAGTTCTACAGCGACTCAGAATGCTCAGATGATGGTCTGTAATCAACATCTGTGAAATACCTGTTTTCTTTTTTGAAACTTTTACTCATATTACACATAGTACTCTGAAAAAAGACCTACAGTGTTGACCTGCAATTTTTAGATTACTTTTAATGACGTTGGATTTTCATCAAACCATTAATACTTTGAGTGCGGTAATAACACTGTTATTAAGCTAAAAACAATTGTTACAACACTACAGTAAACAGTTCCATTGATTATGTATTTGCTAGCATAACCAACACATGTTTTGATGTTTCATTTTTATTTTCTTTGTATAGTAATGTGTATTATTAATGTGTAACTATGTTGTTTTGTCATTTTAGTGTACTGGTGTAATGTGTCTTCCATTTTGTCACTTGAAATCTGATCAATTTGTCAGTCACTGTCTGTTATAAAGAAATCAGAACAATAAATTAGTAAAATATCTGTCAATGTGATCTCTTCATGGAGTACTCGTCCCTGCACTGACACTATATAGCTATAAAATGTTTGACAAACTTAAACTTGAAACGCACACAAACAATGGTAATTGTCAGTAGCAAGAAATAAGTTGTTCAGCTTTTATGTACTCTAAGATACAGTTTGTACATTATTTAGGTATAATTTCATACATAGATAAAATGAAAATTAAGTTGGTTACATTTCTGGATATGATATTACAGAGCGGGAAATATTTATCTCCAGAACAAGCTATCCACCATAAAACATCATTGAAGGACCTCCTTATGTTTTTATTTTGTTTTTGGTCAGTCTTAAATATTATTGATCGATGGACACAGAATACAATAAATCTCACTGATTAACCTTGAAGATCCTATTGGTTATCAGTATGAATGTTAAAGGTAAAGATGAGAGTGGTAATCTGTGGGATACGAACCTGGCCCCTTGTGTCCCCTCTGGAACACAAACCTCCTGTTCTAACCCCCATAGGGGGAGCCTATGGGGGAGTAAGCCTCATCTGCATCCTCTGTCCTAAATCTCCTTTTTGATCGTCCTCCAACCGCTGCATCCTTCCACAGCCATAATCATCACCTCTACTCTGAACATGTCCAAACCATCTCAGCCTGGCCTCTCTGACTTCATCTCTGAAACATCTAACATGAGCTGTTGCTCTGATTCCTGATCCTATTCATCCCTGTCAGTCCCAAAGAAATGCTCAATATCTTGAGATCTGCAACCTCCAGTTCTGCCTCTGTGTTTTTCATACAAGGTGCCCACAGAATTTTACAAGTACTATTTATTTACACAGGCTGTATGGGTTTTAAAAAGGTCTCTTGTTGAAATAAATCAACTACAATATTTTTCAGTATTTCTGTAAAAAGGAAACTATTAGTTTCATGAATGCACTGCATATGTTGTCCCTGACTTGATTTGGCAAATTAAAATTTAACATGTGATGGTTTTGACATATTTTATCAGATATTTTATCATAGTTGTTACAGATCTCTCTGTAACAACTGAGGTTATATCATTCATTACATGTGTGCAGGCCAAGGAAATAATCATATCCGGATCGGGTTTGTGGAGGTAATGTAATTTCTTTAAAACTGTTCTCAAAGAATAGTTAGAACAGTCCTTGATTTTGTTCCTAAAGAATTAACAAGGTGTGCAATTACTTTTTTAAAACACATGGTCGATATAGTTTGGATAGCTTTACTGTCCTTAAATAGGAACCGTTACATTTATTGTGATGAAGGTAGTTTTTTTTTTTTATATCAATATAAAATGTTAGGTGCTATGTTCTGATAGCGCTTGGTGCGGTCCATTCTTCTTTCTGTCGGTCTGCCGAACAATGGCTTAATTCCATACATGTAGTTCATATAGAACTACATGTATGCACCACAGTGTGTGATACCATACAGAAATATTCTGCGTAGCTTATAAAATGTGCCGGGAATAGGAAGCTGCAACAGGAATATCCGTTACTTTCACAATAAAAGAGGCCCTAGAGAATTTTACTTGTTTGGTACTAACGTCTGATCTGCAGTAACCCTGGACGTTAAACCTCTGAACATCTTTAATTTGAGACATGTACCCTTTCACGTTCGTACAAAGAAGAGAAAATATACTTTGCCTAATTGAAGTTAAAGCTTTTAAGTTTAGGATATCAGAATTATGCCTCACAATGAAAATGTCTGTAGTTTCACTTGAGGATGGCAAAAGTCTCCAGGAAATTGTGCGGTAAAAGTAGCTTTAACTTATATATTTGTGTGTTGTTGAAAAAAAAAAAAAAAACACATTTACTGAAAAAATGAGCACATATTTCTGTTGTAAATTACAGGCCTCAAAAAAGACAGAACTTTGCTGCTGCAGTGACTACACCAGCATCATCCAGTTTGAATTACTCACATTATATTTTATTTTTTTACAGACCATGAAATAAATTGTGTAAATAAAAATCCCAACACAACATTACATAACAGCATTACAAACATAAAAATGAACAGCTGACATTAAAACTCTGGACAGAACATAACTACAGTTTACAAGATACAAGGAAAACAAACAAGTTCACAGAAGGACTTCCTCGCAGGCTGAAGGAGGTGGAACTTCGGGCACGGCTAAGTGTTGGGAGAATTTACTTGCAGGTTCCCACGTGTCCTCCCAGTTTTTACCACTAGAAGAGATCAACAATTTTAAAAATCAGCTTGAGGATTTCTTGTGCTGTACTGTTGTCAAATTCTTCTTTCTATAATTTATATGATTAACAGTAAAAGGCAACAATAGATAAAAAAAAATATTTTTCTGAGTTTTTTGGCCCCCTTTTTAGAGATGTATTGTTCTCACACAACATTGTTTCTCAAAATAATTATTTATTATTTCATAGTTCTATGTATGACAGGAAGACACATGCACTTTGTCACTGCCTACACTAATTTCCTATAATTCCTGCTCTCAAGCCCAAAGTAAGGTCCCGCTGGAAGAAATCCCAATATTACTCCATCTAATAGCGTTCCTACTTAAAATATTTCCTCAGTGTTCCTATATTATACTCACCATTACAAAAGTATCCAATGCCAAAGTCACCGCAGTCATTTTTATTATTACAAAAAAGACAGAAACACTCTCCCTTACTACTTTATTTGTTAAGAAAAGTGCAGACCTCTGAGGAGAGACAACAAAACACAGTCTGATATGATTGACTTTCTAAAGCAGAAACATAGGACAAATACTTTGAATTTAATATATCACAGAAATAAACTTTCACTTTATAGTTGTTTTGGTTAACTGTTCCTTTAAAGATGGAGACAATAAATCTTACATAATTTTACAAAAAATGAAACTATTCCATTAAAAGCATGTTTTTTCTAATTTTTTTTAATAAACTATAAAACATCTGTAGGGGCCCAAGTCTAGAGATATTACGGCCACACATGATACGTGCGTTGTCTGAAGTTTTATTTTCTCTCATTGCTGCTCTCTTTACCAACCAATACATGAAAACTAAAAAATAAGCCACATTTAGGTTTTATAACATGTTAAACACACAGATACACAATGAACTGAAACATCAGGAACAAATTGTCCTTGTCCTTGTAAAGATGTGTAAACAATATTATAACCACACCGACAAACAATTACCATCTTCACCTTTTGAACTAAATGCAAAATAGCTTCACTCTGTGGTTGTGTATTCTCTACCTGTGAGCCCTAAATTATAACCAACATATGACGTCTACAAGCTTGATCACATTGAACCAACTCGATATTATAACTAGAGATTTTTTAATATTAGGTTCTGGATTAGCCATCACAAACCAATTATGTCAGTCCCATTGAAAATGGGTGTATGAGCAAGATGGACCCTAAATCTGTGTCAGTTCCTTAGAGTCAGAAGGAATGGGCCAAAACTGCAGCAAACTATTATGAAAAGCTTATGGAAGGATACCCAAAATATTTGACCCATGAAGAGAGATGTTTAAAAGTCAATTCTACTGAATATTAAGCACATTTATGTTAAGCTCCTAAGTTGAAGTTGTTACAATGAATTCCGTAAAACAGAGACAGAAAAATATGGTTAAATGTCTTTTCATACAGTGTATGTAAATATCTTGTTTTTATCATACTTTATATAACATTAAAATGTGGAAAATATTTGAAAATGATTTTGTATGGTCTTATATTTTTTACATCACATTTAATTGACATCTGCGATGGACTGGCGACCTGTCCAGGGTGTAGCCTGCCTACCACCCACAGACTGTTGGAGATTGGCACCAGCTTCCCCACGACCCACTATGGAATAAGCTGTAGAAAATGACTGACTGACTGACTGTTTCCTTATTTAAATCGGATCATAGTCAACATTTGTCCATTTATCTCCCTCTGTCTCCCTGCAGTCTGACCCACACCTGTTCCTTGTTCCCCATGATTACTCTGTCCCTCTGTTCATTGGTTCTCCCTGTACTCTCTGTTTGTATTTAACCTCTTTAGTTTTCATTGTTCCCCGCTGGTTCCTTGTGTTAGTCCTGTCTTCCAAGTGGTTTTGTCATGTCTGGTATTCTGGTCTGGTTGGAACATACCATATTCCTTTTTCTGTGACTGGTCCTGTGAGTCAGGATATTAAAACTTTCTTACCATAATTGTCTGTGTTCCTGGAGTACCTCTCTGCACGTTGGTCCTACTACTATAGTATTCAATTTATTTAATTCAAATTTCTTTTTGTTGTCTTCTTTTACTTTACAGTACTTTTAACCTGTACTGGCAGTACAGTATTTTTTATTTGTCTATTTTCTGGGCTTACAGTGTTGGGACATGTTTTGTTGTGATTGTCTATGTTGACTGATTTTGGTTATATGAAGAAAAATTAATCACATTTTCAATAGTCTGCAGCACTGATATTGTGCTGTGTTTGGTGAATTCACCTTGTGGTATATATTTGCACTTTTCCTGTGTATTTTGCTTCCAGTAATCTAATCGCCAAGAGATAGAATTGCTAAAATGTTTTAAGTTAAACACAGCAGTGTGTAACTGGTTCGAACAGAATTAGGCCTTTTGAAATGTGTGTGTTTCATATGGTGACATAATATACTTTTTATAAATGTGTATATGGTTTTTACAAGAGTACTTCATTTTGCACAGGATTTGAAGTGTTGTGCTAATTGTGTGTAGTGTTTTGAAATTCCGAGCCCTGTTTTAAAAATCATGCTTAAGCAACTGTAAAAAACTGTAATTTTGATTGACTTGTGGCACGATTTTGACAACATTCAGTTTTGAGCACAGATTGACCTATTCTGAGGTGAGGTGAGTCTGAGGTTTTGGGAATGTAGTTTGAAATTTGGGTATTGTGTTCACAGTTTGGAGAAAACGAGAACAGCTTTCGAGAAATGTGTCACAGCAATTGAGAAAAACTATAAGTATTACCTAAAGTTCCTAAAGCACTTGAATGATGGTTGCCTTGACAATACTTTTTGGGTCAACCCATCCTCTCAGGTTCTCATCCAAGATTCCATGGTACAAGCTTCCATTCATTGTTTCCTCAATGTGGCGAAGTCTTCCTGTTCCCTTACAAGAAAAACCTCCCCAAAGGTTAATGTTTCCAGTTCTATGTCTGCAAGTGGTGATTGTGCTCTTGGGTTCATATTCAGCATTTCTCTGCTTCCAAACATGGGATACAACCCAAGTTCCCCAAAATTACAAAATTGAGCTCCACTCAGGACAAAGATTTCTTTTGTAATGTTAATATAAAACCTTGTTCAAAGCAGTGATTTAATAAATGTACAATTGTTTTGCAGTTAAATCAGAATCAGAATCAGAATCAGCTTTATTGCCAAGTTTGTACATACAAACAAGGAATTTGACTCCGGTACACTTTGCTCTTTTGTTCTGTTTTTGTATTACAGAATATACATATTTACAATGTACAATATACACATATATAAATAAAAAGGTGCATTTGCAACATCTGTATACTGTTGTTTTGTACTTTATTAAATGTTCATCAGAGAAACAGCCTGGGGGAAGAAACTGTCTCTGTGGCGGCTGGTTTTAGTGAACAGTGCTCTGTAACGGCGGCCTGAAGGTAAAACTCTAAACAGTTTATGTGCAGGGTGTGTGGGGTCTGCAGAGATTTTAGCAGCTCTTTTCTTGACCCTAGACCTGTATAAGTCCTGGATGGAGGGAAGGTCAGCTCTGATTATTCTCTCTGCATTCCTGATTATTCGTTGCAGTCTGGACCTGTCCTGTTTTGTGGATGAGCCAAACCACACTGAGATGGATGAAGACAGGACAGACTGAATGATGGTAGTGTAGAAGATGACCAGCAGCTCCTGTGGAAGGTTGAACTTCTTGAGTTGCCTCAGGAAGTACAGTCTCTGCTGGGCCTTCTTCCGAACAGTGTCTATGTGTGAAGACCATCTCAGGTCCTCAGAGATGGTGGTTCCTAAGAACCTGAAGTGGTCCACGGCCGATACAGTGTTGTTGAGGATGGTGAGGGGGGTGTATGGGGGTGGCGTTCTCCGAAAGTCCACCACCATTTCCACAGTCTTGAGTGGGTTCAGTTCAAGGTAGTTCTGACTGTACCAGTGTACCAGCTGATCCACCTGCTGTCTGTATGCAGACTCATCACCGTCCTGGATCAGACCAATGACAGTAGTGTTGTCTGCAAACTTAAGGAGTTTCACGGACGAGTCCGATGAGGTGCTGTCATTAGTGTACAGGGAGAAGAGGAGAGGAGATAGAACACACCCCTGGGGGGCACCAGTACTTATTGATCTGTGTTTGGTTGAGCTGTAAGACAGAGTACTAAAGAAAATAATAGCTGACGCCCAACGCAGAGTTTGAACCAGTAGTGTGTAAAACTGTACTGAGTGCAGCCGTCCACATATTTGTCTACTACAGTTAAGCCCAAAAATATTCATATCCCGGTCAGATATAGATTTAAAATTACTTTCATCTGACCAAGGAGTTGTGGAGATATATTATGTATGTGCATCATTATTATTATGTTCATAACCAGTGTGGGAAATAAAATGTATAACATATGTTAGTATAAAGACATTGTGTATTGTGTGGTCTGCAGAAGTATTTCTCACAGAAGAGGTGAAGTGGAAAATTACTGAAAACTGCAGAAGTGTGTGAAAATTGGTGATAAGTGTTACTCCCTTCTCATATCAGTAGAAAACATAGTGCAGGTGCAGGACAATGACTGTCTAAATATGGTAAGCTGGAAAAAGTGTGTACGTGACTACATCTGAGAAAATATTGTAATCAAGGGCACTGCCCATTTTCATATGTGTTTTAATAAAAGCAATGTGCCCAGTGAGAAGCTCTGAAGTCGTCTCGGTGTTTGTCCTGATCACATGAGAGCTTCCCTGGTCCAGGTACTTTGAATAACATACAGCTGTCTCCGTGTGATTTATTCTAATGTGTGTAAATTCCTCCAGGTTATGGTGAATAAACGAACGCGCAGAAGGCCTCTTTAAAGAGGTACTTCAACAATTTGGTGACCCCCGACGTGGACAAAAAGAGAGTGTGACAGACGGGATCTTCTGACGCCGGGCGCCCATAATTAAAACCAGGTAGGCAGAGCCTATTGTATTAAATTCTGCCGATTGAATTTATGTATAGGCTAAATTAACCAGGTGTCAGTTGATTCTGAATGTCATTTTACTCTGCAAAACTATAAAAGAGTGTGCGTTAACTGGACGTGTTAAAATGGAGTCAGATAAGATTTGCTGACAGGGTTGGCAAAATAAGGCAGCTTGAAAGTTCATTTAAAGCTGATCAAGGTTAAAGTCTTTCAAGGTTAAAGTCCTTATTTGCTGAGAGTGGCGTCTCAACTTATTAATTGACGAATTAATAAGAAAAGCTAGGTTCAAGTCCTATAGTTTGGCAAGCTATAAAGTTTATAAAAACTGAGAGGTTAAACGTCCTCACAGAAAAGAGTTAGAGGCTCTTCTATAGGGTTAGAGTCCCATCTAGTGGTCACACGGAGGAATTACACAACTGACTGGGAGTGCAGTCGAATTTAAATCATTGAACACACATTCTGAATTAAAAATGCGGTTGGATTTTTGATTATTTGAGGGAAAATGAAATGCATTTATTGAATATAGGGTGAAGTGGCTTGTAGTGGATTGTTTCTGCATATTTGTGCATATTTCCTGTGTGCAAGTGTCTGTCACTGACTGTTGTGTTGAATTGAGAAAATACGAGCTGGAATGTGTGTGTGCGACTGATGCTGGATGATTATTTGGGGTAAAATAAAAAACAAAGTACTACATACGAGTATCTGTTGTGCGGATTATAGAAGAAATGTGAATGTTAAGTGTTTTTGTTGATATTAAGCGGGACTGACTGTGACAAGCGCTGACTGACTGATTGTATGTGTCTGTGTATCTGGGTAACGCACGCACAGAGCGGGCTTGCCATGGCTGTTTATTAAATACACTGTATTGTCTGCTCAACCTTGCGTTGTTAACAAAGGACAATACAGTGATAAGCGGATTTTATATGCATATTGTGAACCGTTATTTGAACATTTATTTCACAAGATTTTAAACAACATGGACGGTAAACTTCCGGACACAACAGCATGGGTGGATTTAGAAACACAATTAAATAACATGCAAGCACTAGTTCTCCAAACGAGAGCTAAGGACGAAGCTGATAAGATTAAAAATAAGATCGAAACACAGGTAAGAGAACCAATGAAGGCGGATGGAATTAATTTGACGGACAAGTTGAATTTAGGTGATTGGTTTAGAAAGAAACTGAACACAGCGAAGAAAAACAGACAGGAAGCACAAAGTAAGTTGAATGAAGCTACTGTTTGGTCCAAAGGTAAGTACCGGACAAACGTAGATAAAATTGAAAAAGAAGAGCGTTTCTGGGCAGACATTCTTTTGATTTACCAAGGAGGAATTCACACAATGCAGCGGAAAAAAACCCGGAAAAGGAGACAAGAAGGAGGGGTCAAAATCAGCTCAGGGGATGGGCGTGGAACCGCCCCCATATACAGAACCCTCCCCATGCAGCTCCCTCACTGGTGCGCCCACACCGCCCCCTGGTGGATTGTACCCCATATTGGAAGTAGAAAATGGAACACTTGTAGTGCAGGGCTTGGACATTCCAGCTGATAAAGGTGGATCTTTCAGCGGATGTTCCAGCTCATCCATGTCAGTAGCTGCAGGTTCCTTCTATGATGCAGAAAAGACAGCATTTCAGGACAGAGAGGTAAGAGAAAGACAAGAACAGCAACAACGAGGCATGAGTAAAAAAAAACCTTCTACTCGCCTCCACAGCCATCCTCCCAGCCGGCCTCTCTACTTTCAGAGGCTGGGGCACGGGAACCATTCGGGACACCCGGCCCAGGCTCTGGCTTACAAGGAGCAGGGACTGATCCAGACGTTTCAGTGGCTTTAATGCTAAGTGGATCCTGGAGGCCACATAGGGTTTTGTGTCCCAATTCTTTTCTCACACCCACACCTTGTTACACCTCTACCTCAGCTGTAGAGGTGCAGGTAAGCAGGCACAGCATGCCACAGGAAAATGAAGAAGACAGAGCAGATCCGCAGCAAAACCATCCTGAGGACGGATCCCCAATACGCAGTCAGACAGTTGGACAGTTAAGGGAACATTTACCCCGCACAGCTGCAGCTAAACCAGAAGGCTTTAGTTATGCACCAAAAACCAATTATCCCCTTTTACAGCAACAAGGCTCTGGAGCCCCCTGTAGGTATAAACCTTTCTCTCTGGGCGACATTACGGCTCTCTGTGACAAACTGCCCCCCATAACTGAAGGAGCAGCAGTGTGGCTCCAGACTTTAGACACCCTGACAGCAGGCACCACGCTAGCATTGGGAGATTATAGAGCAGTGGCAGGACGGTGCATGCCACACCACACATGTAGAGAGATTGAGACTGCTGCTTACACCTCAGGAGCCCCGGATTCTGACCCCTTCACCCAGCATGTCCACTGGCTAGGTGATGCATTGAGAACAGCATACCCTGTAACCAGGGGACGCACCATCCCTAAGTTTGAATGGGTCCCTAAAATTAACCCCATGGAATTCCTGGACCACTGCAAATCCATGTGGCAAACTCGGACAAGAACTAACCCAGCTAATGAGGGGGCACAGCGAGACTGGTTCAGAAATGCTGTCCTTAAGGGACTGCCCCAACAGGTGAAGGCCAGTATGGACGACAATTCTGACATGCTTGGAGCAGACACTGGAACTTGGGATCGCCATCTGATTCACCACCTGTCCAAAATAAGAGAGGACCATAAGAAAGATGAGGAGGAACTTAAGACCCTGCAGACCCAATTGTTAAAAATGCAGTTAGCCGAAGCAAAGCAGAAAGCAGGAGAAAAGAAGAAAGACAACAAAACTCCCAAAATAATGTATGAAGGTGCAGTTTCTCAGGGCCCCCAGACTCCTCGCTTTCCTGGCCACCAGGACACGATTGCACCGAGGTCTGCAACCTCTGGTCCTTATCATGCCCAACCAGGCTGGTTCAGGGGCAGAGGCAGGCCAAGGGGCCGTGGATTCCGTGGAGGACCACCAAGGCGATGGGGGGGTGCTGACGCTTGCTACTACTGTGAGGAGCAGGGTCATTGGAGAACTGGTTTAAAATGTGGTCTGATGGTGTACCCCATGTTTCACTGGCGCTCCACCCTGCTCACGAAGCCCGCGAACTGGGAGGAGTGTTAAAACGCTCCCAGCTCTCACTGACTGGCCTTCTTCATCCACACCCAATCTACGCCCATGACTTGAGAGCTGTAAATGCAGCACTTTCCACTCCTACAGTTCCAGTGCCCAATCCTTATGTTGCTCTTACCAATCTAAACCACGAACATGCATGGTTCACCTGCATCGATCTGGCCAACGCTTTCTTCTGCCTGCCTCTAGCTGAGGAGTGCAGAGATATTTTTGCATTCACATATAAGTCAAACAGGTACCGCTACACTCGTTTGCCGCAGGGTTTTGCTCTGTCACCAGGAATATTTAATCAGGTCCTTAAGGAATCCCTCCAAGACTGTCCCCTTCCACCGAACACCACATTAATTCAATATGTGGATGACATTCTTTTGGCGACACCAACTGTTTCTGAATGCTTGGAGGCCACGGCTGTGGTGATCTCACACCTAGCAAAAGCTGGGTACAAGGTCAGCAAAGCCAAACTACAAATTTGCCGGAAACAGGTGGATTTCTTAGGCAGGGTAATCTCTCAGCCCGGGACAGGAATGTCCCCTTCACATCAATCTGCTGTCCTTTCTCATCCAAAACCGGTGCGGGTGAAGGACATGATTTCCTTCTTGGGACTCACCGGATACAGCAGGTCATTTATTCCAGGATACACTGACCTGACTGCCCCACTCCGCGACTTAGTGAAGACACAGGGCATGCGCCATTTGACAGCGCCTCTAGAATGGACAACAGAAGCAGAGGAAGCATTTATTGCTCTTAAATCCAGCCTTTCCCAAGCTGCTCACTTGGCACATCCAGACTACACATTGGATTCACTTGGATGTTTCTGTAACAGCACATACTTCGAACTGGGTGCTGTTCCAGAAAAAAGGGGTAGTAAGAACAGTGCTAATGTATATTAGCGTGATGCTTGACAACATGGAACAAAGACACCATGAATGTACCAGACATGCAGCAGGGTTGGCAAAAATACAGGTCCTTCTCAAAATATTAGCATATTGTGATAAAGTTCATTATTTTCCATAATGTCATGATGAAAATTTAACATTCATATATTTTAGATTCATTGCACACTAACTGAAATATTTCAGGTCTTTTATTGTCTTAATACGGATGATTTTGGCATACAGCTCATGAAAACCCAAAATTCCTATCTCACAAAATTAGCATATCATTAAAAGGGTCTCTAAACGAGTTATGAACCTAATCATCTGAATCAACGAGTTAACTCTAAACACCTGCAAAAGATTCCTGAGGCCTTTAAAACTCCCAGCCTGGTTCATCACTCAAAACCCCAATCATGGGTAAGACTGCCGACATGACTGCTGTCCAGAAGGCCACTATTGACACCCTCAAGCAAGAGGGTAAGACACAGAAAGAAATTTCTGAACGAATAGACTGTTCCCAGAGTGCTGTATCAAGGCACCTCAGTGGGAAGTCTGTGGGAAGGAAAACGTGTGGCAGAAAACGCTGCACAACGAGAAGAGGTGACCGGACCCTGAGGAAGATTGTGGAGAAGGGCCGATTCCAGACCTTGGGGGACCTGCGGAAGCAGTGGACTGAGTCTGGAGTAGAAACATCCAGAGCCACCGTGCACAGGCGTGTGCAGGAAATGGGCTACAGGTGCCGCATTCCCCAGGTCAAGCCACTTTTGAACCAGAAACAGCGGCAGAAGCGCCTGACCTGGCCTACAGAGAAGCAGCACTGGACTGTTGCTCAGTGGTCCAAAGTACTTTTTTCGGATGAAAGCAAATTCTGCATGTCATTCGGAAATCAAGGTGCCAGAGTCTGGAGGAAGACTGGGGAGAAGGAAATGCCAAAATGCCAGAAGTCCAGTGTCAAGTACCCACAGTCAGTGATGGTCTGGGGTGCCGTGTCAGCTGCTGGTGTTGGTCCACTGTGTTTTATCAAGGGCAGGGTCAATGCAGCTAGCTATCAGGAGATTTTGGAGCACTTCATGCTTCCATCTGCTGAAAAGCTTTATGGAGATGAAGATTTCATTTTTCAGCACGACTTGGCACCTGCTCACAGTGCCAAAACCACTGGTAAATGGTTTACTGACCATGGTATCACTGTGCTCAATTGGCCTGCCAACTCTCCTGACCTGAACCCCATAGAGAATCTGTGGGATATTGTGAAGAGAACGTTGAGAGACTCAAGACCCAACACTCTGGATGAGCTAAAGGCCGCTATCGAAGCATCCTGGGCCTCCATAAGACCTCAGCAGTGCCACAGGCTGATTGCCTCCATGCCACGCCGCATTGAAGCAGTCATTTCTGCAAAAGGATTCCCGACCAAGTATTGAGTGCATAACTGTACATGATTATTTGAAGGTTGACGTTTTTTGTATTAAAAACACTTTTCTTTTATTGGTCGGATGAAATATGCTAATTTTGTGAGATAGGAATTTTGGGTTTTCATGAGCTGTATGCCAAAATCATCTGTATTAAGACAATAAAAGACCTGAAATATTTCAGTTAGTGTGCAATGAATCTAAAATATATGAATTTTAAATTTTTATCATGACATTATGGAAAATAATTAACTTTATCACAATATGCTAATATTTTGAGAAGGACCTGTATAGGCTTTCCTTCAGGGGATCTAGTAATCCCTTCACATTTACACTCAGCTAATTTAGCTGGTAACAGCACAGCATCAAATAATTTCAGTAATAACTCTGCATTTTTCCATTGTGCTACCAAGTATACCTTTATTTTTAATTATTTCTTTCCATACATAACATGCGCTGTCCAAGATGTTAATAAAACCTGTATGGTGTCACGATAGACAAGGTTAAATAATATTTAATTGGATCTTTCCTGCAAATGTTTCTCTTTGGCCATGATAACGTTGCTCTCTTTTAATCATCTGGTTCCAATAACAAAATTTTTTGTGGTATTCATCAGCAAGATTATAACAGCTCTGAATAATCTATTCAATTCTAGCTTTATTTAGATGCATCTATTCTAATCTATTTTTATTAAATGCAGTAAGTCCTCATTATATTTAAAAATGGGGTCACTATTTCTGTTAGTTGCTATAATTTTAATAAAGCTTGGTTTACTTTAAGTTTCATTAGTTCTGAAAAAACTCACTCCTCATCAGTTTAGAAGGCTTAATAAAATTGATGAACACAAAAATGAAGAGCATATTATATTTTATAATCTTAGCCTGTCTTAACCAGTTTTATAAACACACCTGTACAGTTTCAGTCATCTATAGCTCTTCCCTTTTTAATTACACTTTGTATTTATTTCAAGTAACTAAAGTTTATTTCAATTAACTCAAGTTTTCTCCATTTCAGTCCAGTCCAGTAATTCTGTTAAGGTACCTTTCATCTTGTGTTAAATTTTAAATCTAATTTGATCATTCTGAACCTGACTGGAAATAGTCTAAACATCTGTTAAAATCCTTTTGTTTCACCATAAACAACTGACCTAATATTATTATGGTATGTTGAGGATCAGACTTGCTCTTGTAGTCTTTAATTATTATCGTGCACCTATACCCTAATTTTTACATAACATAAAACAAACATTTCACAAAAGCAGACAGACAAAATTGACAGACATTGGCCACAAAAAAACAAAATTTAATTACTCTGTTTGTAAAAGAATTTTGAAAAATTGTAGACAGGTCTATGAGTTTTCTTATGTTTATCAGTATTTCAATACAGGTAGAACCTTTGCTATCTTTATATGATTTTGGAAAAATTCTGGAAACCTTATTGAGGTAAAATGATCATCAGAACATCAGACCTTTATTGGCGCTTTAAAGATCCCTCAAAAACGCTCTTTAATGAAATCAGTCATTCCCATTCACACACAGACAACTTTTCCCCCATGGCTGTCATGAACATCCGCTTGATGGTTTTTTTAAGATTTTGTGTTTTTATAATGTAAAGCACTTTGAATTGCCCTGCCTGCAATGTGCTGTACAAATACATTTTACTTACTTATTTCTCTATCAGAGCAATTTCAATTGCAAAAATTCCAATATAATCTTCTTTTTATATTTTTAAAATGCACATTGTTTTCTCACAACCCCTTTTGTTTCCACTAGGTCTGTTTTGAATGCTTCAATTCTTTTTTATCCACCAAGGATCAATCAGGTGGTGTTGTCTTTTGGGTCTGTCCAGTCTGGAGAAGTGTCAGGTTATCATTGTCAGGTCAGTGAGGTTCATAAGTCAGTCAGAACCTTGGTCATTTGGTCTTGGGTCGTTTGGTCATTTGGTCGGTGCACATAATGTGTCATGGATCCTACCAATGATTAGTCAAAAAAACTTCCACACAGTGTGATGTTATTTCTTCAGCTTCCACCCACTGAAGAAAAATTTATTGGTAATAAATGAGCTGCATTTCCTAGTGTCCAAAGCTACCGCACCCTGCGAACACTGCATTCCTCCTGGATGATCATCACCTGTTAAAAAACTTCATTATTATATTAGTCAGTTGTTTCACATATTCAATCAGATCTTTAAACATTCCAGTAGGTGAAGTTATTAGTCATCATGTAGACTGATATACAGGTCCTTCTCAAAATATTAGCATATTGTGATAAAGTTCATTATTTTCCATAATGTCATGATGAAAATTTAACATTCATATATTTTATATTCATTGCACACTAACTGAAATATTTCAGGTCTTTTATTGTCTTAATACGGATGATTTTAGCATACAGCTCATGAAAACCCAAAATTCCTATCTCACAAAATTAGCATATCATTAAAAGGGTCTCTAAACGAGCTATGAACCTAATCATCTGAATCAACGAGTTAACTCTAAACACCTGCAAAAGATTCCTGAGGCCTTTAAAACTCCCAGCCTGGTTCATCACTCAAAACCCCAAT
The DNA here is from genome assembly GCF_021462225.1 of Girardinichthys multiradiatus. Lineage (NCBI taxonomy): Eukaryota > Metazoa > Chordata > Actinopteri > Cyprinodontiformes > Goodeidae > Girardinichthys > Girardinichthys multiradiatus. The sequence continues at coordinate 15,377,064 of NC_061818.1, forward strand.
CATGGGTAAGACTGCTGACCTGACTGCTGTCCAGAAGGCCACTATTGACACCCTCAAGCAAGAGGGTAAGACACAGAAAGAAATTTCTGAACGAATAGGCTGTTCCCAGAGTGCTGTATCAAGGCACCTCAGTGGGAAGTCTGTGGGAAGGAAAAAGTGTGGCAGAAAACGCTGCACAATGAGAAGAGGTGACCGGACCCTGAGGAAGATTGTGGAGAAGGGCCGATTCCAGACCTTGGGGGACCTGCGGAAGCAGTGGACTGAGTCTGGAGTAGAAACATCCAGAGCCACCGTGCACAGGCGTGTGCAGGAAATGGGCTACAGGTGCCGCATTCCCCAGGTCAAGCCACTTTTGAACCAGAAACAGCGGCAGCAGCGCCTGACCTGGGCTACAGAGAAGCAGCACTGGACTGTTGCTCAGTGGTCCAAAGTACTTTTTTCGGATGAAAGCAAATTCTGCATGTCATTCGGAAATCAAGGTGCCAGAGTCTGGAGGAAGACTGGGGAGAAGGAAATGCCAAAATGCCAGAAGTCCAGTGTCAAGTACCCACAGTCAGTGATGGTCTGGGGTGCCGTGTCAGCTGCTGGTGTTGGTCCACTGTATTTTATCAAGGGCAGGGTCAATGCAGCTAGCTATCAGGAGATTTTGGAGCACTTCATGCTTCCATCTGCTGAAAAGCTTTATGGAGATGAAGATTTCATTTTTCAGCACGACCTGGCACCTGATCACAGTGCCAAAACCAGTGGTAAATGGTTTACTGACCATGGTATCACTGTGCTCAATTGGCCTGCCAACTCTCCTGACCTGAACCCCATAGAGAATCTGTGGGATATTGTGAAGAGAACGTTGAGAGACTCAAGACTCTGGATGAGCTAAAAGCCGCTATCGAAGCATCCTGGGCCTCCATAAGACCTCAGCAGTGCCACAGGCTGATTGCCTCCATGCCACGCCGCATTGAAGCAGTCATTTCTGCCAAAGGATTCCCGACCAAGTATTGAGTGCATAACTGTACATGATTATTTGAAGGTTGACGTTTTTTGTATTAAAAACACTTTTCTTTTATTGGTCGGATGAAATATGCTAATTTTGTGAGATAGGAATTTTGGGTTTTCATGAGCTGTATGCCAAAATCATCCGTATTAAGACAATAAAAGACCTGAAATATTTCAGTTAGTGTGCAATGAATCTAAAATATATGAATGTTAAATTTTCATCATGACATTATGGAAAATAATGAACTTTATCACAATATGCTAATTTTTTGAGAAGGACCTGTATACTGTTGCACTTGGAGAGGATCTCAGCTTATCCATGTATGCTGCTGCAATGTCTATCATCTCCTCTTTCTCATCAACTTCCCCTTTTCCTTCTTTAACAACATTCTATTCTCCCTTATCCAGTCATTGTTGACTGGGTTGTCCAGTTTGACAGTTTCTAGCCCAATGACCATGCTGTCCACAAGCCCAGCATACATAATCTCTTCCATCATCTCCCCCTCTCACTTGCCTCCGTCCACACCCCCTAAGGCCTCCTCTTCCTCTGAAAATTCCTCTCATTCTACCCCTCCCCCTACTTACTGGTCCTGCATAAAATATTTCATTTTCAGCATAGAAAGTATCAGTAGGGGGTTGTTTATTCTTTCCACTGACCACCTTTTCAGCATGCATTGCCCAGTTCTGCCAACTGCTAACCGAGCAGGTGGGTAGATCAATATTATGTTTTGTGACCCAGTTGTTCGAGCTACCGCACCCTGTTGGCGGTCAGACGCCTCGGAGCCCTACCGGTTCTTTGGAACCCCGAAAACGGTTACACACTCTATCTAAAGACTTTTCAAGGAATGACTCTCAACCAGTTTCTAACTTTTTGCTCTTTTTAATCTAAGTTAAGGCAGAGGAATGATTACAGAGATTAGCGCTGAGGCTCCCGTCTCTGAGCGTCGCTGTTTGTTAGAGGATGACGAAGAGCCTCGATGAAAGTCACATGTAGTTTTATATCTGGCACTCCAATGCAATGGATGTGCCCTCCCTCAGTGTTTATCAGTAGACTATGTGTCACCATTGTGGTGTCTATCTGTTAGATATTGTTGTAGCGGGTGTCCATCCTTAATCTAATGTGCTGTAGCTTTCTAATCAAACCAGTTATACCGGCTGCTCCACTATCAAACCCAGTGCCCCAGCTTCAGGTCATTTTATGACAAACCTTGGGCCATTTCTACTTGTACTGTGTGTCTATGAGCATTCTTATCCTATTCTAACAAAAGGAAAACATTAGAACTTATATTTTATTTCACTATGGTATAAATGGGAAAACCAGCTATGAGCATATTAATAAAGGTTATTCCTAACACAGTTAAGAATCTCACGTAAAGCATTTGCCTGGAGGGCATTTTTTAACTGCTGTTGAAAAGGGCTGTCATCAGAATTATCATGTTGCAGTCCACTATTTCTTTTAAACACTTCTTCCATTCTCAGTCTATACTCAATGATTGGCTCTCCTATTTTCTGTTTAGTCTGGTTAATGATGGTATAATCTGCTCTCTGTCTAAACTCTCCTTCTAACATTTCCCTCAACACCACAATTCGTGGATTATCTATTCAACTGGCGTTAAGAGTTCAGGGCAACCGCAGCTGCTGCAGCAGTCTGTGGCTGCCTGTCCCTCCCCCATAGTACACAAGTGTCATTTTCTTCTTGTCTGGCAACTGCTATATAAACCTCCTTGCTCTTTTTATCGTTCCCTGCCTTTCTTTTATAAGCTTCAGCAAGCCAATTTTTTATTGCCCTTATTAATTCTTGGCTAGGTTTTTCCCTTTTCTAAATTTGTCTTTCTGTTGTAATCTCTGTACCAAATGGGTACAAGCAGGAACCAAAAGATATCCTTTAAAATTATAATCTTTCTACAATTCAGCGAGATTTTTTACTGTATTTGGATCTTTTGAGTGCATAAACTTTACATCTTCTAACGGGGGATGCTTCCGGACGCAGTTCCCCATTTTAAGAGTTTTTTTTTTAATCTATTGTTTAGAACTGAGTTCTACTTTTATTAATTTATAATAGCGCTATTTATTTTATTCTCTGTGCTTTATTATATATACTTTTATCCTATTTACACTAGTTTATTATTATTATTCAGACTCCGCTCTTTTTTTTTTTTATCTAACAGGGGTATAGTATTTATATATATTTTTGTAGCCTACCATCAAATCAAAACAGAATTTCTCAACGGGCCCCCAACCTCTCCCAGAAAACAGGCTTCTATCATGAATTGCTTAGGTAGTCGAAGTAGAACAAAACCAGAGGATGAAACAGACTCAGCACACAGGATAAGACGGTAAATGAGGTTTATTACTACTGTAGACTTTGTTTAAGGAATCTTGAGTTGGAGTTGTCTAGAAACCAGAGGAGGAGGAGGTAAACCCAGGAATCCAAGGAGAGAGAGAGAGAGAGTACTGGTGATGAGAATATTTACAGTGCAGTCCTTAGGAGGGAGTATTACCGGATGTTGGCAGGCAGGTAGGCAGATAGGCAGGTCGACAGGCAGACAGGCAGGCAGACGGATAGGCAGACAGACAGTAGTCCACATAACTGAGGTTATGTTCCAGCAAAGGTCTGTATCAGCAGCTACCTTAAGAAGCCCATGAGCTCATTAGGAGAATGCGTTGCAGCTGCAGACAATGAGCTGCCAGAACCAACCAGAAGGGGAGGAGCAGAGATCCTACAGTACCCTCCCCTCAACGATTGCCTCCAGGCAATCCAGAACACTTTTCAGGATGGCGTTTGTAAAAGGACGTGATGAGAGCAGGGTCCAGGATGTGAGAACGGGGAACCCAGGTTCTCTCTTCAGGTCCATATCCTGCCCAATCCACAAGATATTGAAAACCACGCCCCCTACGCCGAACATCCAGGATACGATTGACCGTATATGCAGGGTGGTCATCAATGAGTCGAGCAGGAGGAGGGGGCTTGGTGGGAGGACTCAGGGGACTTTCCGAGACTGGCTTGATCTGGGAAACATGGAAAGTAGGGTGAATGTGCATGGAAGATGGTAGTTTGAGTCTCACCGCAGATGGGTTGATGATCCTCTCGATGAGAAAAGGGCCAATTAAATGGGGGGACAACTTTCTAGAAGTATCTTTTAATTTAATATTCCTGGTGGAAAGCCAGACTCTCTGATTGATGCGGTAGACAGGTGCAGCAGAACGGTGACGGTTAGCGAACCTCTTATTTTGTTCCAGCGTGCGTAGGAGGGTCCTCCTGGTCTGTTACCAGATCCTATGACACCGGGAAACATAATGCTGAACAGAGGGGACCAGGATGTCAAATTCAACACTGGGAAACAGCGGGGGTAGATAGCCCAGTGAAGCCTCAAAGGGGGACAAACCAGTAGCAGAGGAAGTATGTGTGTTGTGAGCATATTCGATCCATGTGAGATGTTTGCACCAAGAAGAGGGGTTGTCATTTATTACGCACCTCAAGGCGACTTCAAGTTCCTGGTTGCATCTTTCTGTCTGTCCATTAGATTGGGGGTGGTATCCAGATGAAAGACTTACGGAGGCACCAAGAGCTTTGCAAAACTCCTTCCAAACTTGCGAGATGAACTGCGGGCTTCGGTCAGAAACAATGTCCAAAGGTATGCCATGGATGCGGAAAACGTGGAGAACCAGGAGTTGGGCAGTCTCCAATGCAGACGGAAGCTTGGGTAAAGGAACAAAATGGGCTGTTTTAGAGAATCTGTCAACAACAGTAAGGATGACTGTGTTACCATCAGATGGCGGGAGACCAGTGATGAAATCAACGGAAATGTGGGACCAGGGGCGGCTAGGGGTGGGCAGAGGTTGAAGAAGACCAGCAGGGGGTTGATTAGTGTTCTTGTTTCGAGCACATGTGGGACAAGCTGCAACAAAATCTTTAATGTTGAGGTTCATAGTCGGCCACCAGAAATACCTTTTGGTAAATGTGATCATACGAGTCACCCCAGGATGACAAGTCAATTTATTGTTGTGCACCCAATCCAGAACTTTATTGACGACATAGTTGGGAATGAACAGCTTGCCCACTGGGCCAGTACCTGGGTCAGGTTCGGACCTCTGTGCCTCCCTGATGTCCTTTTCAATGGCCCAGGTGAGGGCGCCCACAATACAAGAATCCGGTAGGATGGAAGCTTCAGTCTTGAGTTGGTCAGAATGAGAGAACTGGCGAGAGAGAGCGTCAGGCTTAATGTTCTTGGAACCGGGGTCTGTAGGAGATAGAAAAATTAAAACGAGCAAAAAACAGAGAACAACGGGCTTGTCTGGGGTTAATTCTCTTGGCATTTTGAATGTAGGAGAGGTTCTTATGATCAGTCCAAATGAGAAAAGGGACTTCAGTACCCTCTAACCAATGCCGCCATTCCTCAAGCGCCAACTTGATGGCTAAAAGTTCACGGTTGCCCACATCATAATTTTTCTCTGCTGGAGACAAGCGACGAGAAAAATAGGCACATGGATGTACCTTATCATCCAGAGGAGACCGTTGAGAAAGAATAGCCCCTACTCCAATGTCAGAAGCATCAACCTCTACAATAAATTGTGCACATGGATCAGGATGGGTCAATATGGGTGCTGAAGAAAATAGAGTCTTTAATTCCCCAAATGCCCTTTCTGCCTCAGGAGTCCAATGGAACGTTTTCAGAGAGGAGGTGAGTTGAGTGAGAGGTGCAGTAACCTGACTGTAGTTCCTTATAAACTTCCTATAAAAATTTGCAAATCCCAAGAACCTTTGAAGTTGCCTACAATCAGTTGGAGTAGGCCACTCTGCCGCTGCCTTGGTTTTCTCGGGATCAGTTCTGTACCTGCCTGCCTCAAAAATAAAACCCAAAAAAGACACAGATGTGACACTGAATTCGCACTTTTCGGCTTTAACAAAGAGTTGATTCTCAAAAAGCCTCTGGAGAACTGTTCTGACATGCTGGCGATGTTGTTCTATGTCCTGGGAAAAAATCAAAAGGTCATCCAGATAAACGAAAACAAAGAGGTTGAGAAAGTCACGAAGAACATCATTAATAAGAGCCTGGAAAACAGCGGGTGCATTAGTCAACCCGAAAGGCATAACCAAATACTCAAAATGTCCTAGGGGGGTTTTGAAAGCTGTTTTCCACTCATCACCCTCTCGGATCCAGACCAAATGGTAAGCATTGCACAGGTCGAGTTTAGTGAAGATCTTGGCAGAATGTAATTGTTCATGTATGGAATCAATAAGTGGTAGTGGATATTTATTTTTAATAGTGATTTGATTCAATCCTCTATAATCAATACAGGGTCTTAATGTGCCGTCCTTCTTACCCGCGAAGAAGAATCCGGCGCCAACAGGGGAGGTAGACGGACGAATGATCCCAGATGCTAAAGAATCCTCAATGTACTCTTTCATGACCTTTCTCTCGGGTCCGGAGAGATTAAAGAGTCTGCTGAATGGTAGCGGAGCGCCTGGGAGGAGATCAGAGACATTAAGGACATCCTTCAATCAAACGAGGTGTGAAAATTTTGACAGGTGGGCGGGACTTCTGGTGGCTGGGACATCCTAGGGCGGGACTTCCAGTGGCTGGGCCTTCCTGTGACGTAACCGGATATCATCATTAATCGGATGTTGTCATTAGCCGGATATCATCATTAATCGGATGTTGTCATTAGCCGGATATCATCATTAATCGGATGTTGTCATTAACCGGAAGTTGTCATTACAAGGAAGCGACTCTTTCTAATTGTATGTTTTTAGATGTTTTTTACATCTAAAAACAAAACATGTAGTTTCTCCACTTTAAAAGGTCACTCAATTTAATGCAGGCACATCACACGAAATTCTGATAAGAAGAGAGAACCTGACAGATTGTAAATTCATTTTGTTTTAACACAGGGGGTTATTTAGATGCTATTTAGAAAAGAAGGATGAATTGGCTTCTGTTGTAGAGATGATCTAAAACAGAGAAACCAATGAACAGAAAACAATTTTTATGAGTGCTCAGCATCCGGTTTCCAAATTAGAAATGGATTCTACAGCTAAAAGACTTTGTTTGGAATCATGAGAGACTCCATTTGGTAAAATGGATGATAATTTTACTTACCTTAGGCTTTTCTTTTTTCTCACCTTAGAGCAATAGTTATTGATGATTTAGAGAAAACAGTTTTCTCCTCATTCCACGTGGGAGCCAGAGGTTGTAACCAGTATGTCTATGTAAAACGTAACAAGAAACTGAAAAAAATAAAAAATAAAGGTTATAAAATACTCAGACATGTCACTGTTTATTGAATTAAAGCAGACAACTTGTGTATTGTCTCAGACAGTCTTCACACCAACTGTAGTCAAAAGTAATCAAGAGGAAAATAGCAATTCCTGGCTATAAGTCTGGAGCATTGTCTGACAATACACATCCACTGTTTAATGAATAGATGGGCAGACCTCTAAACATCCACAGGTGTGCATTGTCTCAGACAGTCTTCACACCAACTGTAGTCACAAAGTAATTAAGAGGAAAATGGCACTTTCCTGGCTATATGTCTGGAGCATTGTCTGACAATACACATCCACTGTTTAATGAATTAACGCGTCTGCGCTGTTGCTGAGGTGTCTCGGGGGGGTATGGCCAAGGGGCGTAACTAAGCGCGCTAATAGGATTTTGTCATTAGGGAGCGAATCTAGAATCAACAAATTAAAAAACAGAGGGGCGTTCTTCATTGTTTGTTTTAAATACTAGCGGAAAATGCAACAATTTACCTGCAGCATTCGCTGAAAAAGAACGCTTGTTGAACAATGGTTAGAGTTAAGAGAGTTTTTCATCAAACCGGGGAGAAAAGCAAGATGTGCCAAGATGATGAACAACCATCTACATCATCTATTTCCTCGTCTGAGATACCTATCGGAATTCCTATCGTAACATACTCTGCAGATGATGGTTCAACTTCACCAATAACAATGGATGAAAAACAGGCCTCAGGTCAGCTAAGACGTACATCTCTTCTGTGTGAAACCCCAGTAACCGTCTACAGGCATACGCGCCGTGAAATGGATGCCCCGAAGAAATCAACATATCACCTATGCAAGGTACAAAGGCCTCCGTTCGACACTCTGCAGGAAGAGTGGTCTTTGGAACCATATGGACTGAGCGGTAGCTGGGGGTATATTTTCATGTACGAAATAGGAGAGCTCTGCCTGTATCAATTGGATCAAGACGAGGTATTTAATGGATCATTGGCTCTGTGTACTCTCACCCACAACGACTGGGCTGTGTTACGGCTGGCAATCCCACACCTTAATAACCCTGAATCAGTCTCAGTGTACGAAAGGGAGGATGAAGATGAAAGCTCTCCTCGACCAGCAAAAAGGATGAGAATGTGTCCTTCCGATGTTGAAATAGCTGCGAGAGAACCTCTCTTTAGTGCAGTGTGGGGGTCAAAAACCACAGCAAATGGCCGCTGGTCTTTTCAGGCAAGCAAACGCAAGAATAACCAGACGACCCCCTCAGATCTGTTTGTGTTGGAGGCATTCAATCAGAACTGCGGTGTATTCAAGACTGTGCTGGCTCTACCGTATGATGCTTGGGTTGAGAAGATGAATGAAATTGGACAGCGTCTTTCCAACCTTTTCGAAAACCCACGCTGCTGGATTGATGTTATGTCAGTGAAAAGAATCCTGACGTTCCCTGTTGTGGATCTAAAGCCCACCCTCTTTTGAGGACCCACCCTCTTTTGAGGACCCACCCTCTTTTGAGGACCCACTCCCCTTCTTGAGGACCCTCCCACCTTCCTGCGCTATATATCAGGGTCTAACTGCGAGCTCACAGACTCTTCTTCTTCATAACGGCGGGCGGCAGACCTTGAGAATGTATGGAGCGTACGGGAAAACACCATACTGGGACCTCTACAGCCAGCAAGAAGAGACCGTCTTCTCTCCTGATCATGATGATAAAAGCTTCAACACCGGGCCATATCATCCACCTTCTCCAGACCTCTACTCACCAGCCGCCTCATCGTCGCAGCTCTTTGAGAGTCCCTATTCAGTTCAGGGACACCGACAGGATACAACCTCAGATCGTATCATCCGCCTTCACCCGGCCTCTATTCACCACTATGCGTGGCTGAGTCTGTACACACAGATATCCAACCTGAAGACAAGAGGGTGATCGTGGAGGACAAGGCAACCATCAGCTACTCACCCTCCCCACCAACTCCAGACCCGATACCTGCCCCTCAGCCTTCACCAGAGGAGGAGGAGAGTAATCAGGGTGATGAAATTGATGGCTGGATCTCAAGCGCTCTCATCAATACGGTGAAAACAGCAATACTTCATTTATTCAACATAACCTGTTTGAACTATGTCAAAGAAACCTGTTATGGGTGCATTACGAACCACCCGAGCCAACGACAGCATCAGTGCCTGGAGATATTGGAGGAGGAGTATTACCAAGTCAACTTTCAACGCATCGTGCGACGACTCGTAAACCCCAAGCTCCTTCCTGCTATTCGGAAACTTCTGACACTTTGACGCATACAAGCAGATGACTTCAGAGTGAAAACGATTGCTGAGACGGTTTTATATGAACTGAAATCGGTACAAGGCTTCCATAGTGCAATCACTGATATGTACGATAAGATGAGCGGTAATGATTGTCTCAAGCAGCTTAACTCTGTCTCAGAGTGCTACGATCCGATCTCAGATGATTGATGACTTGTTTTGTCTTTTCTGTATTCTCTCTCAGCTTTCTACTGGTATACATATATAACAGTTTTGGTTTTTTTTTAAAGATTGCAATGTTTGAATTGATCTTTATTATCTGAATGTGTTTTTTTTTTTTTTCTGTTTCTCTATTAAATACGGGTATAAAATAAAAAAAGAAGTATAAACATACCCTCAGGTGTTTGTTTTATTCATTATTTAACAAGTAGTCATCAGAGTGAGCATAAAACTGGGATGTCTGAAAGAAGGATCATGAAAAATGTATATTACAACCCATCAAATCCTGGAAGTTTAGGGGGTTTAGAAAGGTTGAGGAGGGTTATACAAGATGAAACGGGGAAGAAGGTAGCGGTTGAAAAAGTTAAAGATTTTTTATCGGGAGAAGATACCTATACTCTACATAAACCTGCAAGAATAAAGTTCCCGAGAAACAGAGTTTTTGTCACCAGACCATTGAGACAGTTCCAAGCCGATCTCTGTGACATGCAAGCTCTGGCCATGGAAAATGATGGTTACAATTATTTATTAACAGTCATTGACATCTTTTCAAAGAGGGCGTAAGTACGTGTTTTAAAGAGGAAAACAGCCGCTGAGGTGGTAAAGGCTTTTGAATCAGTTTTTAAAGAAAGTCAGATCCCAAAAAAACTTCAGACTGATGCAGGGAAAGAATATTTTAACAAGAAATTTAAGCTTCTAATGGAGAAACACGGTATTGAACATTTTGCCACAGCAAGTGAAGCAAAAGCCTTTGTGGTTGAGAGGTTTAACCGTACGTTAAAAACAAGGATGTGGGGATATTTTACTGCTAACAACACCCGGCGGTACATTGACGTCCTGCAAAATTTAACTAGAAGCTACAACCACAGCTACCACACCAGCATTAAGATGAGCCCAATGGAAGTGACTTCAGAAAATGCCTTTACAGTTTCAGAATCTGTACGATGTTACCTCCAACAGATATTGCAGGGACTCAGTGACAATGTTTAAACAGGGGGATCTTGTCAGAATATCCAAGGTACGTGGAGTGTTTGACAAAAAATACAAACAGAGTTTTACGGATGAAGTGTTTACAGTGTATGAGCGGATACCCCGATCTCCTCCTGTATACAAACTCAAAGATTTGGATGGAGAACCTATTGAGGGTTCTTTTTACGCTGAGGAACTTCAAAAAGTAAAAATATTTAAGGACAAGATGTATCAAGTGGAGAAAATATTAAATCAACGCACCGTCAAGGGTGTCAAACAGGTTTTTGTACGCTGGAAAAATTGGCCTGAGAAATTCAACAGTTGGATCAAGTTTGATGAACTACGAAACGTATAAAATAGGTGTGTACTAAAACCTAATGATTCATACAGCATCATGGAACGCAAGGCAGAGGATGATGGTTTTTACATTACCCTTCCCTCTAATGCTAGCATGAAAGTGTTTAAAAATAATACCAGTTCGAGTTTCCGTGTAAATTTAGCTCAACATATTGATTTAGAAGGCCAATGGATGGTTGCATTAGCAGAGATTTCATACCCTCATACATGGCATAATTTACCGGATTATGATGCCTACTTTGAATGGAGGAAGGTTGGCGATGTGGAGATCAATACGCAAAGGATCAGAAGTGGCTACTATAACAGCGCTATTCAACTCGAGACAGAGATGGAACTGTTTTTCAAAAAAATGAACTCGGGTATCCGCATTAAATTCAGCAAAGTTCAAAAGAGATTTGCATTTCAAGCAAGCGGTCCGTATGAAATACGCTTCTTCAACACTCTGGCTTATATGATGGGCGTGAAACCAGGGGAATGGATTCATGTATCTGAACCAAGACTGGCTCCTTTTCCGGCAGATATAAAGGCTGGTTTCTATCACCTATACTGTTACAGCGACGTGGTCAGCCCGCAAATAGTAGGCGACACTTTTGCGCCTTTACTGCGGACCGTCAAAGTACAAGGCGACTTCAGTGATATGGTTACTCTGATGTTTAACCCTGCCCACTACCTTCCAGTTTCCAGAAGACATATTGAAAATATCCATATAGAAATTAAATCAGACCAAAATGTTCCTGTAAATTTCATCTATGGTAAGACCATCGTAAGACTACACTTCAAACTGGTGATATCACAACGTAGCCTGAGATAAATTTTATTTGTATAAACAGAGATATATATAACCTCTAAGACTGATTAATTATCATTCATATTACCCTGGTCCTTCAACACTGCATCAAGCAGGCAAGAGAGAACATGGCACATCTAAGTCTGAGACGTGATCCAAATCGCTTTGTAAATTACTATGTAAGTCAATCAGGCGGTAATCTGCCAGGGTTTTATGGGGCCCCGGTCATGTACGGACGTGGAATTGGATCATTATTTTCAAAATTATTCCGCTTCGTATCCCCTCTGGTTAAAAAAGGATTTGCTTTTGCAAAACCCCATCTTAAAACGGCTGCATCAAATATCGCTTCGGATGTCATCGGTAGAGCCGTGAGTAAAATGAGTGGTTCTACACACACCGACGGTCAAGAAGGTTCAGGAATTATGGTTTTATCCAAAAGACCCAGAACAAGACCCCCTGGTGATCGTTTAAGGACGGTTAAAAAACAACGACAAACGCGAAAAAGGAGATCAGTCGGAGCAGACAAACGAAGAGGAAGGAAGTCATCCGCAAGTTTTGATATATTTAAATAATGGCTCTTTTACATAACAAATCATCAGAGTGCACGCTGGCAGAGTTGGACTTATTTTCTGCCCCGATGACGCAGCTATCGATTGAAGATAAAATTTACACCGAGATCCAGCCTTTATCAGCAATCACCAATGGAGGCCCGATCGAGTTTTTCATTCCGGGAGATGGAGAAAAGTATCTAGATCTCAACGATACGCTGTTGCATCTCAGAGTGAAAATTACTACCGAGAATGGAACAAACCTGCCGGATGATGCACCTGTAGGGCTCATCAACTACCCGTTAAACACCATCTTCAGTCAGTGTGACGTCACTCTCGGAGATCGATTGATTTCACAATCCAGCGCTACACATCCATACAGAGCCATGATTGAGACATTGTTAAACTTTTCTGAGGATTCTTTAAAAAGCCAGTTTAGCTCTGGTCTTTTTTATAAAGACACTGCAGGGGCTCAGAACTCTATTGTTACAACTAACGGCCCTAACCAAGGTCTTAACAACAGAGCAGGCTTTACGGAAAATTCCAGGGAGGTACATCTCCTAGGCCCCCTGCATGCAGACATATTTTTCTGCGAGAGACTTCTTTTAAACTCCGTTGACCTCAAAATTAAACTTACAAGAGCCAACGATGCCTTTTGTCTCATGGCAGCAAGAGACTCCACTTACAAACTCAGGATATTAGGAGCATCTCTTTTTATCAAAAAAGTTACTGTCTCTCCAGCTGTACGACTGGGGCACGCTTCAGCTTTAATGAAGGCAAATGCTCTGTATCCACTTTCACGTGTGAATGTAAAAACATATTCCATCCCTGAAAATTCAAGGGTATGCAACCAAGAGAATCTTTTCTTAAGCGTCTTTCCCAAGTATGTGGTGATTGCGTTACTGGATCATGATGCTTTTACAGGAACACGCAATCTCAATCCGTTTGACTTTAATCATTTTGATATGGAATATTTAGCTTTGTGTAAGGATGGCAGACAAATTCCAGCTAAAGCCTTCCAGCCCAATTTTAACCAAGGTCATTCAGTGAGAGAGTATTACAACTTGTTTACGGCTACAGGACGACATCTAAAAGATCTTCCGCTGAGTATAACACGTCAGGAATTTAATCAAGGATACTCTCTATTCACATTTAATCTTAACCCGGGTGAGGACACAGATGCTCTATCTCCAGTTTCCAGTGGGAATTTAAGACTGGAAATGCGTTTCAGAAACCCGTTGCCTCATACCACCACGCTGATCCTCTACGCTTGTTATGACTCTATTTTAGAGATTGATTCAAAGAGGCGTGTGCTGGTGGATTATTATTAATCTAATCAGACATGAATAATCATGAAATTGAGAACATACTGCATCATCTGCTGGGAGATTTGTTTTGCGGTGTGTGGCCGTGCGACCAGCTGCCGCTGCTAGCTGACAAATTCCCAGGGCCGGCCTACTTTATTGTGAACACACATCCTTCACACATGCCTGGAGAACACTGGTTAGCTCTGACTTTGGATGAGAATGGTCAATCCAGCTTTTTTGACTCTTATGGATTCTCTCCGGATTTCGAGTTCTACCCGTCAAGCATCGTAACATTTTTAGAAGACAGATCCTCAAAAATATTGTATCATAATAATCAGCTTCAAAACACTCTGTCCACTGTGTGCGGTCACCATTGCATTTTTTATCTATGTCATAGAGCGTGCGGATTATCACTGCAGCAAGTGTTGTCAAAATACACCGGAGATGTGATTAAGAATGATTTGTGAAAAAATATCAGAAATGTGTCATTAATCAAAGTTGTACATTTTATACTCACGGAACATGCTCTTTGGAGATGTTTCTGGATTGTTATGGAATTTAAATTGTCTTTTTTTTTTTTTTCCATTGTTTGTTTTTTCTTATGATATAATATTTGTGTAATGATATCATATGTTAGTGTGTGAAGTAGAGAACAAAGCTAGACTTGAAAATATAATCAATAAATATTTTATTGAATAAAAGAAATAGGCTACATGTTTCATTTTCTTAAAACGGTTTATGGTGAAAATGTAATCCATCGGGGTGGTAGTGTCGTCTTACGAAGATACTTTTTTGACTTCCCATCAGCATTTTTTGGATCTTCCAGCTCGGATCTTGACCAATGGGGAGAATGAGTTATCTGCCTTCTTCTTCTTGTTCTTCTCTGCTTAATGCTGGGTGGTGTACCCCCATTTTCAATAGATGTACCCCCTGTTTTGAACTGTCTATATTCTTCACGAGCATAAGGGTTAATGACTGAAGATATGGGGATGTTTACCTCTGACAAGGTATGTAGAAAGTCTGACCACCCTTGGGGTAGCCATGCTCCAGATTTTTTGTGTAAATCTGGACATAATGATAGTAATTGTTTATATATTCTTGTATTATACTTGAATCTAATCTACATTTTGGATCCTTTTTCTTTTCCATCAATGCCATATCCACCACTGCTTCTGGTAACATTGAACTTATTTCTTTTTCATATCCAGCAAAGGTCTGTATCAGCAGCTACCTTAAGAAGCCCGTGAGCTCATTAGGAGAATGCGTTGCAGCTGCAGACAATGAGCTGCCAGAACCAACCAGAAGAGGAGGAGCAGAGATCCTACAGCTTCTAGATCAAACACCTATTTTTGATCCGGTTTCCACTTTGAGTTTCACTCTCGGAGAGTGCAGGGGTTTTAGACTGAGATTTGATGGCACCTAATATCCAAATCAGAATACCCCATGACACACCTCAGCTGTCAACAACTTTATGTTAACACCAGCAAGGTTTCGGGTTGTCTCATTGAGTGAATCATGTGATTCTGCATTCATACACACACCTCCTGTTTATTATCAGGCCTCTTCAAAACGCCGAGCATACCGGCTCGCGTATTCATCTGGCGCTAACATCAAGCATATCGGCTCGCGTATTTCTTTTTATACTTAGTTGGTTTTGACTTACCTGTGCATTTGTTCACACTATCTGTCGGAACGCGTTGATCCACCTTCCCGGTGCCCCTTGGTCGATTCGGCGGTTACCAACACAGAATTCACTGTGCAGGATTTTTGTTCTCCAGACGTTCTGGAGGCTGCGCAGACTGAAACCCCACACGCACCGCTGGGCCCTGGGTGGCAGATTTCCAGTGATCTGGCTCGAAGGACCAAGAAATGTTAGAGTTAGAATGCCGATAAATGCAGATAAGTGTAAAATAATACACAAGTGAACCAAGTAAGTTTGACTTGCAAGGGTGAGGCAGTCCTCTGCCAGAACAGCGACTTCCTTCTCACAAAGGGAAAATTCTTGCCCCAGCCTTTTATTTACAACTCACATTCCAACAAGCAAAAAGCGGGAATTGGTTCAGCCAATTCTTACAGAGATTTCAACTTAACAGAGTAGTCATTCCCATATATGGTATAAGCATGTCATGTCCAGGGATTGATCCACTCCAGACCACATTCCTTAACCTTCCACAAACCCTTTTACACACTAAAACCAATCACAGGAATCATCTTAACTAGAGTAGAACTTCAAACATAAACATGGTTTAAACTAAGCAATGATAACTTATATACATTTTTCCAACATGTATAGAAATCTACTTATAAGATATGTATGATAAACAGAACTTTCATGTTACATTCACTGGATTTATGTCTCATACCACATGCTCTAACAAACATGTAGTGATATGTAAAGTACTCCCATAGAAAGTACTTCTGGATCAGTGCTTCTTTGTTCTCTTTGTGTCTCTGCTCTGTTCTCTCAAACCCCGAGTCGGTCGTGGCAGATGGCCGCTCACACTGAGCCTGGTTATGCTGGAGGTTTCTTCCTGTTAAAAGGGAGTTTTTCCTCTCCACTGTCGCTACATGCATGCTCAGTATGAGGGATTGCTGCAAAGTCAACGCCAGTGACTGTCCACTGTCTCTACATGCTCATCCGGGAGGAGTGAATGCTGCAAGTCATTGACTGGATGCAATCTGCTGGGTTTCCTTAGACAGAAAAACTTTTTATCCAATTTGAATAAATAACTAACTCTGACTGTACTGTTCAATGGTTAGGATTAATTGGAATGTATGTACCTGACTGTTGTGAAGTGCCTTGAGACAACATGTGTTGTGAATCGGCGCTATATAAATAAACTGAATTGAATTGAATAATTAAATGTTTCTTTTACTGTACTTGTTTTTTCACTCCAAAGGATGTTAATCACCTTGTAAATAATTGATGCTACACAAATAAGTCTACCATA
The DNA here is from genome assembly GCF_021462225.1 of Girardinichthys multiradiatus. Classification (NCBI taxonomy): domain Eukaryota; kingdom Metazoa; phylum Chordata; class Actinopteri; order Cyprinodontiformes; family Goodeidae; genus Girardinichthys; species Girardinichthys multiradiatus. Next base: position 15,393,683 of record NC_061818.1, read on the forward strand.
CCTGACACATATTTGATTCTTCATTTTATCTTTAAAAAGAACAAAGCTATTAAACCACAGAAGGTAAATATTGTGCTTCGGGAGAAGGAAGTCAAACTCCAGGGGTCCCGTGCCAGATATTGCAATCAACTGTAGAAGACTTACGACCCCAAATCCAATTAGGTAGGGACTTGGTGTAAAACGTAAATAAAAACAGAAAACAATGATTTGCAAATCCTGTTAGACCTATATGCAATAAAATACACTACAAAGACAAGATATTTAAGGTTCAAACTAATCAACTTTATTGTTGTTTTGCAAATATTCGCTCATTTTGAGTTTGATGCTTTCAACACATTCCAAAAAAGCTGGGGCAGGAGCATGTTTTACACTGTGTTTTATCACGTTTCCTTTTAACAACACTCAAGCATTTGGGAACTGATGACACTAATTATTGAATCTTTGTAGGTGGAATTCTTTCCCAATCTAGCTTGATGTACAGCTTCAATTACCCAACAGTCCAGGGTCTCCGTTGTCGTATTTTGCACTTCATAATACACCACACATTTCAATTGGAGACAGGTCTGGACTACTGGCAGACCAGTCTAGTACCAGAACTCTTTTACTACGAAGCCACACTGTTGTAACACGAGCAGAATGTGGCTTGGCATTGTCTGGTTAAAATAAGCAGAGATGTCCCTGAAAAAGACGTCGCTTGGATGGCAGCAGATGTTGCTCCAAAACATGTATGTATCTTTCAGCGAGAAAATGGTGCCTTCACAGATGCCAGGGGCACTTCTGATAGGGTTAATTATTAGATTATTTTACAAGAAAGTGTTTCATACACAGTTTAAAATATACAGGTTAAAAGGTTGATGTTAGAATTTATATAAAGCTAAAAACGAGTCAAAGTGGATTGAGAGTTAAAATGATTTATATTTCATAATTCTTATTTTTTTGTCATGATTGTTGCATTTAAAAACATTGTCGGCATAAATATGGATATTACCTGCAGTCCTGCAGTTCGATGATTCTCAGATCGATTGCTTTTGACAGAACCGTTTTGCGCCTGCGCAGAAGAAGCTTGGTTGCTCTTTTGAATAAAGCGACATGGAATGAAGACATTGGCTGCATCTACCTTCTTCATTGGACTCAAGAGTGACCACATACCTCTTCCAAACTGCGGGAGTAGAGGGCGCAACACACTAACACACCCCTATACCCTCACAGATGCTGGCTTTTGAACTTTGTGCTGATCGCAATCCCGTTAGTCCTTTTCCTCTTTGGTCTGGAGGACACAACGACCATAATTTCTACAAACAATCTGAAATGTGGACTCACCAGACCTCAGAACACTTTTCAATTTTGCATCAGTCCATCTCAGATGAGCTCAGGTCCAGAGAAGCCTGCAGCATTTTTCTGGTTGTTGTTGATATGTGGCTTTTGCTTTGCATGGTAGAGTTTTAACTTGCACTTTTAGATGTAGCAATGAACTGTGTTAACTGACAATGGTTTTCCAGTGTTCTCGACCCCACATGGTAAAATCTGTTAAAGAATGATGTTGGTTTTTGATGCAGTGTCTCCTGAGGGATTAAAGGTCACAGACATTGAAGATGGTTTTCGGCCTTGCTGCTTACGTGCAGAGATTTCTCCAGATTCTTTTAATCTTTTGATCATATTATGGACTGTAGATGATCAAATCCATAAATCCCTTGAAATTTTATGTTTAGAAACATTGCTCTTAAACTATTTGCTCATGTAGTTGTTCACGAAGTGGTGAACCTCATCCTATCCTTGCTTGTGAACAACTGAGCCTTTCAGGGATGCTCCTATTATACTTAATAATGACACTCATCTGATACAGTTAACCTATTCACCTGTGAGCTTTTCTGCAATGTGTTGCAAGCATCAATTTCAAAATGATAAAAGCATAGTTTATCAGTTTAAACATTAAATGTTGCATCTCTGGAGTGTATTCAACTGCATATAGGTTGAATAGGTTTTATACAACTCTTCAACTTTCTTGGAACAGGAATTTTATTTAATTTGTGCTGCTGTCCTCTCATCAATTGATTTTTTCAGTTTGCTTTCTTGTTATACAAAATAATTCTCAAAGTGTGGTTAAGATTTCAATCTTTTAGTGGTCAAAAAACAAAATTTATTTAATCTGAACACAATACACAACAGGGTACTTCAAGATTCATGAGCTACCTTGTACAGTAACAGTGTGTTTCTAACAACATTGGTTTGATTCATTTTTTATTCTGGTTATTTAAACCACTCTGAATTTGTGTTACAAGCTTCAGAAGATCTTGAAGCTTGTAAGTTTGAAATCCCCCGCCACTCGGATATAGGTGACGACATCCGTATCTGCACGATTAGGAAACTGGATTTCCTGTCCATCAGGAAGTTCCACCTCAAACACATCTCCAGAGAGTTTCAACACGATCTAAAACAGAAAGTATAGTTTTAATTGTTCAACAAAAACATCAGTCACAATTAAAGTAATCAACATGGCTACATTTTGCAACTGGAAGGAAAGGAAATTATTTTCTCTGTGCTTATAATGACCACTATTTCATATAAAAAACATGAACCAAGACCTGCTGGTTCAAAACAAATAAAACCATCTTTGGCTGTTGAAACCAGATGTCCTAAAGCCAGACTTCCTCACCTTCACATCACTGCCCCTCTGCAGAGGGTTGTGTATTTCCCTCTTTTCATCGCCCCAGCAACCTGCTGTCTTTGAGTTGCACACTAGGACCATTCCATCTGCATCATCGTGGAAACGGGGGTTAAAGTGCAATGCCAGGTCATCTGAGCTCAAACCCAGGTCAATCTGGAACCTGTTTGGATTATCAATCTGATTTGTTCGTACAGCAAGTTTTCTGAGCTGAGCAGCACTCATTTATCAATAAATACAATTAAACAGATTTGACATACTAATGTTTTTGCATCAGCCGTGCTTTCTCTCAATCATGGACATTCAGGAATAAGTCAAATCCAAGCTTACAGCATATGCATAAATATAATATTTTTGTCTTACCTCTCAGCATCATGCAAAATTTCCCCCTTTACTTTCAGTTTGTCTCCAGGTCTCAAGTTCACATTCTTCAGTTCAAGTTCCTGAGAAAAGCAATTTGGGGTTACAAACATAATAAAAATAGACATTTTGATACATTTGAATATCATTGAAAATGATAAATAGTAATTTGAAACGTCTAATTAATTTTATAGATATAATTAGCAGTAAAATCTTTGAAGTGTTTATTTCTGTTAATTCTGATGCCTACAGCTAATGAGAATCAAGCATTTCTTTTCTCAGAAAGTTTGAAAATTACACAAGATGAAAAAATTTGTTTTTTTAATGCAGATATGTTATGTTATTACCTACAAAATTGTAAGGAAGACTCCAGACATGACAATTAGGGAACAATTATTGACACACTGCAAACAGGGTAAGCCACAAAAGGTCATTGCTAAAGAAGCTGGCTGTTCACATTGCTGTATCCAAGAATGTTAATGGAAAGTTTTGTGGAAGAAAAAGATGGGCAAGCAACAGGGATAACTGCAACCTTAAGAAAATTGTGATGCCCATTCAAGAGGGGGTAATTCATCAGGCATGCAAGGCTGCTGAAGTTAGTGCTTTAAGAACCGCCACACACTCTTAAGGTCCAATTAAAGTTTCCAAAGTCACTGATTCTTTGGGGAATCATGCCCTCTGCTGGTGTTGGTCCAATGTATTTTGTCAGGTCCAAAGTCAGCACAGCCATGTACCGGGAAATTTAGAGCATTTCATTCTTCTCTCTGCTAAAAAGCTGTGTAAAGAAGTTAATTTTTCAGCAGGACTTGGTAGCTGCCCACACTACCAAAAGTACCAACTCTTGCTTTTAATGACTAGCATCATTGTGCTTGATTAAGCAACTCACTGGGCTAACCTAAACCTTTTAAAGAATCTATGGAGAACTGTCAAGAAGAAGACCAGAGACACCAAAGCCAACTATAAAGACGACTTGAAGGACACTATTAAAGGAACTTGGTTTTCCAGAACACCTCAGCAGAGACACAAGCTGTTCACCCCCAAGCCACTCCACACTGATGCAGTAATTTATACAAAAGAAGCCCTGGCCAGATATTGAATGCATATGCTGCACATGACTCTTTAATAGGCTAAACTGTCTGTATTAACAAATCTTTTTTATTGTTCTGATATTTCCAGTTTACTGAAGTACAGAGGCACTCGTTTATTGTTTAAAGCCTTTGTGTTTTAAATAAAAATCTAAAGAGTTCAGTTCTCATTAAATAATGTGATATGACTGATGTAATGAAATGCAGAAGAAGGAGAAGTACTTTTACCATACTCATACTGGGTCCTGTGACATAAGCCAAAAGACAGTCCTTGTACGCCGTGTGTCTCTTCCTGTGTGACAGAAGGAGGATAAGAGGTTTAAATGTGAATGTTATATATGTATATAACACAAGCAGAGTAGCGCATGACCTGACAACATTAACAGTATTACTGAATGAGCATCATGATTATCTCCATCATGACAGCCACATGATATGTTTAAATGCTCTACACCTCTGTTTAATCACTGCTGAAGAATTTACAAGCATTGAATAATAGGGACTGTTTAGATATCTCTGAAGGTGGGACGGATTTTGTTTTTAGTTGAGAAGGTTCTTCAAGAGGATAAAGTAAAATCCCAAAGATTGAATCATGCTGTAAGCATTTTATTCAGTTTTTCTCTTGTAGAAAAAAACCTGGATAATTAAATTAATATTGTTGTGTTTCTTCCACTCACACAAATAAACAACAAAATATAGTTACAGCTAATTGTTACTTTAAAGATACTGACTTACATAAAAAAAATCTTGTAACAAGCTTTAAGGATACTTAAAAACCACATTGTACCTATGTGGTTTTTAAATATGTAACAGATGTCACATTTTTAAATACACAAAATAAATGAAACTAACAAAATAAATGTCTTATTTTAATTTTAGAAGATTTTAAACTGATTCAATATGTGTTCAGAAGCTGAAAAAAACTAGAATAACATAAATATGAACCTATTTTGTCTTTATAGAATAATAATCAGAGACGTTTTCATATGTATTGCTGTAGTTATTCTGGAGGCTACACCTGGAACATGCTATTTACAAACTTAAGCATTGATAAACTAAAGTTATCTTACGTGAAAATAATAGTTTCTTTCTAAACGTTTTACATACATTTTCCAGCTGATAAGTATGGACTTCATTCATTCATTTTTAGATGGATTATGTCGAACATGTGGTATATTCGTTTATTTTCTTTTTCATTTGTCGCAACTTCCTTGAAGAAGTGATGTTTTATTTATGGCCACTAGAGGTCAATCTCTTCTTTTTTGCCAACCGCCAAGAAAAACGAAGAAGAAGAAGAACGGAGGTCCCAGAAGCAGTGGTGGATATGATGGAAAAGAAAAAGGAAAAGGATACGAAATGTAGATTAGATTCAAGTATAATACAAGAATATATAAACAATTACTATCAATATGTTCAGATTTACACAGACGCATCAAAAACAGATGAAAAAGTAGGAGTAGCATTTGTAATACCAGAATTTAAAATAAAAGTAGGAAAAAGAATTACAGATGGATTATCGATATATTCAGGAGAATTATTAGCAATATTGTTAGCAGTGCAGTGGGTGGAGGATATAAAACCATTAAAAACAATCATTTGTTCAGACTCAAGTTCAGCATTATTAAGTTTAAAACATAATCATTCAGAGGGTAGACCAGACATTTTGTTGGAAATAAAACATACTTTATTTAGAATACGAAGAATGGGATTAATATTAGTGTTTTTATGGGTACCAGCACATGTAGGAGTTAGAGGGAATGAGAAGGTGGACAGGATGGCAAAGAAGGCAACACAAAACAACATTAGCTTTATAATTAATATTAGTAGGTCAGAGGCAAGAAATATAATTAAACAGAGAATCAGGAAAGAGTGGCAAAAAAGGTGGGATGAAGAGAGGAAAGGAAGATGGTTTTACAGAATCAACAAGATAGTAGGAGAAGTAAGAACAGGAAGAAGGAGTAGAAAAGAGGAAAGATTAATTACAAGATTAAGACTAGGACATACAGGACTTAATTCTACATTGTTCAAGATAAAGAAACATAATACAGGAAAATGTGATCATTGTGGAGAGGAGGAAACAACAGAACATGTAATATTGAAGTGTCAGAAATATGAACAAGAAAGAACAATTTTGAGGAGAGAATTTGAAGGTATTAAAGAAAATTTTATTTTGAGAGATACTTTGCAAAGAAGTTTAGGTAGCAAACATATTCAAATTATAATTAGATTTTTCAAAAAAACTAAATTAATAAATAGAATTTGATTGTTGTAATAGTAAATAAGATTTAAAACCATGAAGAACCACACTCCATACCGGTCGGTGGCGGTAATGTACATCATAAAGTTATTTGCCAACTGCCAAAAATAATACAAGAAGAAGAAGAAGAAGAGCAGAGGTCTCTTTCTTCCTGGTAACAGTTTCCGCTACGTCGATGGAAGTGACAAATTAAGTAAACAGGAGCTGTCACTACATTTGTGTATATATAATTGTCAATAAAAAGCTCATTTTGAAAGAATATTCCTTCATGAGGAAGCTGCTTTATACCCGCTAAAGGTACTTTTAAAATAATGTTTATAAGGTGGGAGCATCTCCAATGCACCTGCCTGAAGCTAAACCAGCTGGCAGCCAATGAAGCAGTGTTAGCTTGCAATGTTTTGTCTTTACATCCGTTATTACAGTTAAACATTTCCCTTGTTTCTTTTCTTGAATATTATTCTAACTCTTCAGTTTTAACTATGTAATTTACTCAGGTGAAATTGTCTAATGTAGCTTGAACTGTGACTTAGCAGCTGTTTCTGCAGCCCTGATGGTGTCGCCGTTATTACCGTATCAGCGACAACGCTGACTGCTTCTGCAGCCTTTACTGTAATCATTACGTTAAGAAAATGCAGCTTACCTTGTTTTTATCATAAATCTTTTTAGGCACAGATTACAGATAAAATTGTTCTTCTTTTACAGGGACCTTTTATTTTGGGACTGTCCTGCGATGTTCACAGACATGGATTATGAGCTGGAGGAGGACAAACTGTGAGTCAGATTTGATTGAATGTTTTATAATCTGAGCCTGGCAAAAGTATTCACACCCCTTGGACGTTTCTGTATTTTGTCACATTTGAACCACAAACTTAAGTGTATTTGTTGAGATTTTATGTTATAGCAAGACAAAGTAATGCATAATAGTGAGGTGGGAGTTAAAGACTACATGGTTTTCAACGATTTCTACAAATAAATATTTGATGTGTCATGAATATATATTCATCTCTCTTGAATATATATTCACTCTGCTGCTATGATTAAATTTATGTGAAACCAAACGCCTTATGAAGTTGAGATCACTTTTGTGTAGTCCTAATTATAGTTTGCCACTAGCAATGTAGGCGACACAATTTGTCCAGATGAGACCAAAATTAAACTTCCTGGCCTACTTGCTAAATGACATATATGGCAACAAAATCTATAAAGCTCATCACTCTGAACACATTGTATCTCCACTGAAACATGGAGGTGGCACCAGCATCTTTCTGTGTATCATCTCAGCAGGGATAGGGAAGGTACTTAGAGTTGATAGAAAGATGGATGGGGCTAAATCCAGGAAAATCTGAAAGGAAAACCTGTTAGAGACTTAAGACTGGTGTAGAGGTTTACCTTCCAGGAGCTTAGGTCCCCTAACATACAACCAGAACTAAATGGGATAGTTTAGATCAGAGCATATTAATGTGTGTGGATGGTCCAGTCAAAGCTCAGATCTAAATCCAACTGAGAATATAGCAAGACTTATGGCAAGACTTAAAAATGTATGTTTACAGACATTCTCCAGTTAATCTGATTAAATTCAAACTATTGTGCTAAAAAACAGGCAAACATTTCAGTCTCTAAATGTGTAAAGCTGTTAGAGACATAAAACCAAAAGGTGGTTCTATGCAATATTAACTCAGGAAGGCTGAACACATTTGTCTGTCACAATTTTCAAATTTGTTTATTTCTACAATAATCCTAAATAACATTTTAAGTCGTGTAATTTTCCACCCGTATCCACTACTTTATGTGATTCTATCACATAAAACCACAAACAAATATATTGAAGCTTGTTGTAAAAGGACCAATGTGAAAAAATGTAAGAAGCTGTAAATATTTTCGTAAGACACTGTAGATGAACTGTACTTTTCCAATGTTACAGTCAGGTCCATAAACATTGGGACATTGCCTCATTTCTCATCGTTTTGGCTCTTAAAACCACCACAATAGATTTGAATTGAAACAACCAAGATGTGCTTAAACTGCAGACTTTCAGCTTTAATTTGAGTGTATTTACATTCAAATCAGGTGAACGGTGTAGGAATTACAATCGTTTGAATGTGTGCCTCCCCCAATTCAAGGGACCAAAAGTAATGGGACAATTGGGTGCTCAGCTGTTCGATGTGCTCTTCCCTCAATATCCAATTCATAAGGAGCTGATGAAACGTCCAGAGTTCATTTCAAGTGTGATATTATATTTGCATTTTTCATACTGTCGCTGTTAATTCTCAATGTGAGGTCCAAAGAGCTATCACCACCAGTGAAGCAAGCTATCATTAGGCTGAGAAATCAAAACAAACCCATCAGAGAGAGCAAAAATATTAGGCGTGGCCAAATCAACAGTTTGGAACATCATCAAAAAGAAAGAAGACACCGGTGAGCTCAACAACACCAAAAGACCCAGAACACCATGGAGGATAAACATGATGGATGAACAAATAATTTTTTCCATGGTGAAGAAAAACCACTTCACAACAATAGGCCAGATCAAGAACACTCCAGGTGGTAGGTGTATGTGTATCAAAGGCAACAATCAACAGAAGAAGAGAATACAGAGGATTTAGCACAAGATGTAAACCATTGGTGAGCCTCAAAAACAGGAAGGCCAGATTAATGTTTACCAAAAAACATCTAAAAAACCTCCACAATTTAGGAACAACATCCTATCGACAGATGAGACAAAGATCAACTTGTACCAGAGTGATGGGAAGAGAAGAGTATCGAGAATGAAATAAAACTGTTCATGAGTGGAAACATGCCACCTCATTAATAAAGCATGGTGAAACAACGTAATGAAATGGGCTTGTGTGGCTGCCAATGAGCAGCTGTTGGGGTGGTTTATGGTGCCAAAAAGATGAGAATTGAGTCGATGTCCCAATTTTTATAGACCTGACTGTATGTTTGTAAATTACAATGAAGATGAGCAGTTCCAGTATTTGAGGGCCTTCGTTCTTCTTTTTTAAAATGTGCCCCTGCTCTAAACACTTTATTCAAATAGCTGAACCTGCCTCCAAGATCTGCAGGAGCCTCTCATTTATTTAAATCAGGTGTTTTCAACCATTTTCATTAGGAAAATATTTTAGTTTTGTGGATGTGCCAAGCAATTGTCCATTGATCAACCTTTATTTTTTTCTCTGTTCATTATTTGCATCATATCAGAAAACCACCACTTTGTTTCAGTCTGTAAATGTACAAACATGATCTTTGATGCAACTTGTTTTGAGTTAGTAAAAATCAGATGCAGGTTGGAGACACCTGCTTTTATGCCTACATTGGAATCATCTTGTTTTCACTTCATTTTACTGTTAGATTCAAGACCTTTATATTTACCCAGGAGCTTGCTGCTCTTTATTTTTCTTAAAACAAAGTTTACACAAATGAGTTTGAATGTCATCAAAAAGAAAGCTGGCTAAATCTGGAATGGGCAGGTCTGAGCTCGCAGGAAAAATGAAACCTGTGTTGGCCATTAAAAGCTGGTTCATCTCTAAAGTATTAGTAAATATTGTAAATGTATTTTCTGAAATCGGCATCCAGTATCATTATTGATACCAAATATCCCCAAAACAGCTAAACCCAATTACGCATTTGATTAATCTTTTCCTTACAGAGGGATACCGACGGTACCCGGCACTGTGACTCTGAAGAAAGATGCTAACAATCTTATCGGCATCAGCATTGGTGGTGGAGCTCAGTACTGTCCTTGCCTCTATATTGTCCAGGTAGGTACATGAACTCTGATAACTATAGTTCATATCTGACTTCCTGTTTTGCTAAAGTTCATATTTTATCAAATAAACATGTAGTGCTGTTAATTAACAGAACCATGGGGCCCAAATCGACAATTACAACTGCAACAGCTGTCTAAAGCTTCGCCTCACACCTTTATTTTTCTTTTCTTGTCTCGCTTAAATGTTTTAGATTATCTAATAATTTGTGATATCAGACAAAGAAACCCTGAGTGGATATGAAAACGAGTTTTTAAATAAAGATTTAAAAGCTGAACCTAGTAACTGGTTGTGTCACCCTGGCCAGCAACAACTGCCATCAAGCATTTGCAGTAATTGGTAACGAGTCTTTTAGAAGGCTTTGACCAATCATTCTTTGCTTTATTCATTCACATTGGAGAGTTTATAGCCAGTATAAAGCTATTTTGCAGCATCTCAGTCAGATCAAAACTTTGACTTGGTCAATCCAAAACCTTGTTTTTTAGGCCGTCCCGAGGTCAACATGCAGGTGTAATTTGGATTTTAACCCTAGTGTGCTTGAGCCTAAGGTCACGAACTGATGGTGGAATATTCTCTGCTACAGATCAGTATCCATGGTTTCATTGATTCCAGCAAGTCGTCCAGGTCAAAGCAAGCAGCTGCAGACGATCACTACCACCACCATGCTTCACAGTCGGCATAATGATTTTGCTGAAATGCTGTTAGTTTTATGCCAGGTGTAGTGGGGCGTACTTTTGTCTCGTCAATCCAAAGAATATTTTCCAAAAAGTCTTGGGGTTCATCAGTGTGTTTTTGACAAATGTGTCATTTGTATCATCAGCAGTGGTTTGGCGTTGGAACTCTCTCATGGATGCCATTTTCACCCATTCTCTTCCTTGTTGTTAATCATGACCTTATTTCATTGAGGCCTGCAGTGCTTTAGATGTCGTTCTGGGTTCTTTTATGAGCTCCTGGATGAGTCATTGATGTGTATTTTTAGTAATTTGGTAGGTCGGACACTTCTTGGAAGGGTTACCACTGTACCATGTTTTTTCCATCTGTGGACAATGGCTCTCTGTGGTTCGCTGGAGACCCAGAGCCTTAGAAATAGCTTTTTAAACCTCATAGATGTCAGTGACTTTGTTTCTTGTCTGTTTTTAAAGTTCCTCAGGTCGGGTCATGATGCGGCCCTTTTTGAGATCTTTTAGGCAACGTCAGATAAGTTCTATTTTAGTGACTTCTTTGTGTCAGGCGTGGGTGTAGGTAGAGAAATTAAACTCAGCTTTACAAAAAATGTCATTAATCACAGGTAGTAAGGGGTGATTACTTTTTCCCATTGGATTGGTTTTGATAATTTTGTTCCCCCAATTAATGAAATTATAATTTAAAAATTGCATTTTGAATTTTCTCCGGTTGTATTTGTCTGATCTGAAAATGCGTTTGGTCTGAAATGTTGTAACAAAAAAGGAGAAACTGAAGACACCTGTAAGGGCACCGTACCTTATTTTCATTCCTAGTTTATCTAGTTGAAACTGGGCTAGTAAAAGTTCATTTGAGTGTTACCGGTTATAGTGGGTGCTTTCGTCTTCCAGGTGTTTGATAACACTCCAGCTGCTCTGGATGGGACGCTGGCTGCAGGTGATGAAATCACAGGTGTGAACGGGAAAACGGTGAAAGGAAAAACAAAGGTGGAGGTGGCCAAGATGATCCAAGCTGTCCAGGTAATTGGGGTCTGGGAAGGGAAAAGCAGCTTCTTGTTAATCAGAGCACTGAGCTGTATGAGAACAAACAGTTTAGTGTTGGTTTCATGTACCAAAAATACAATTTCTTAAACATGTGTGTTTAAAATAAACCTTCTTGTACTTTGATGCAACAGGGCTGTATTGTAAGGATTATTTTTGTCTTTTTAATCAGTCAGCCACAACTTTTCTTTCAGCAAAGATCTCCCTAATTATACCAAGATGCATATTATGGTTGCCAAAAGGGGGGGAATTATACTTCATCGTTCCCTGTTAGTTTATCTCTATAATAAATGTAATTTTGGCCCAAGAGCAGCATATTATCAAACATTCAGTGAATAGACTTTTGACACATTCCCATAACTCAGAATAGAGCTCCTCAAGCTTCACAGGAAACCTGAGTAAAAAATATATAAAACACTGCATTTACCACCTTTGAAACATTTTAGCGTGGCTGTTTGAATTTATTTAAAGGTGAAAGCAGCTATGATAAAAATATAAATTTCATACCTGAACCTAATTAAACCAAACCAGAAAAAAAATTGACGTTTAAAACTTTTTCTAGGTCAGTGACCAATTAGTGAAGAACTGGTACTTTCAGGTTTTAATAAACTGTTGCAGCTGAATGATTGGCTGGAACAAACATACAGCTCCTATAAGTGGAGCTTTCACCAGTCTGTTTTGGGCTAATTAGGTTAGTTACATGTTGCAGTTTTAGGTCGACTGGAATAACGGTAAAAAAGATGCATGTATCTGCATCAAAGGCAAAAAATATCAGAACAAAAAGCTGTACTTAATAAAGACTACAAAATTGGAAATAAGCAATTAAAGAAATTTAAAACAAATTAAAGGAGAAAGCATTTATGTGAGTGAGCTATGAGATAATTGGTTAAAAAAAAATCTGGAATTGAATTCAGAAAAAAAATACAGCACTGAAAACAAGGTTTCATGTGACAAAAGAAAAGGAGTCACTGAATACTCAAAATGAATCATGTTGAATAAAATTATCCTTCAACTCTGCTTTGATGCAGATGTCAGGAAACATAAATATGACTGCAGGAATAAAACCACTAATCTTCCGAAGTCTCTGATAATATGGGCTTGAGTTATAGGTGGAGGACCAGAGAAGATGGCAGTCATCGTCATGCTTGTAAATATACAACCCGAACATTAACATTTTTTTCATTGAATAAATCTGTGCTTGGAGATATTTATTTTTTCAGCATGATATAACAGTTTAAGATTGAGTGTTTCTTTCTTTATGAAATGTGTAAAATATGACCAATGACCTTTCTCTGTCTGAAACATTGATTCATCCTGCAAAGCTGATGTCAGCTGATGCTTGGGAGAGCTGGAAATCTTTTTTTTTCATAAGTTACAGGAAGATAAAGTTATCATAAAAACCAAGAAAAATGCAATATGGACAACTAATTGATCTTTTTAATTCAACAATTTATTCTTACCTTCTGAAAAACTGCAATAAATAACAGAAAGTCTAATGAAAATGTCCTATTTAATTAATCACTTACATTCATTTTAGTATTTCCTTTCTTTTAGAGGAGTTTTAACATAAGTTTTGCTTCGACTTCCTTGAATCTGCAGCTACAGCACATCATTAATACCTGCATGGCATTCCTTGTTCAACTGAGGCATATCTGAGAGTTTATTGAATTTTAATGTAAATTTTATCATAACACAAAGACCCTTCTACTGAACAGACTTGTAAGCAAATCAGCATGTGTTTTGTAGAATGTTTACACCAATCCTTAGTTTTTAAATGTCCAACGGGGTGAAGTTATAACAACTAAACTTAATAAATGTTACTCAGAATACAGAGTTTAAAAACCCAAACAGAAATTGATGCCCACATAGCAAACAAAGATAACTCACGTTTTTGTCCTGTCGCAGTCAGAGCATGAGTCCAGAGCTCAACTTTGGCTAGAAGAGAAGAGGGGTTTAACTTGCTTGCTAAGCTGTTTGAATGAGTTCAGGATAATAGGAAGCTTGTGGCGAAACGTCACCAATGCAGAGTGTTGTTTTTGACTTTGTTCACACAGAAACATTCCACGACTTCCTGCGTCCTGGGATAAAAACCGGCTGCAGTGGAGGAATTAAAGGATTAAACTGTGCTGCTGTTACTTTTTAAGGCCCATATTGCACTTTAACGTCACCATTTTCTCCCTATTATGCATTTAGCCTCTAATACTAAAATAAACGACTGTCTTCTATTTTCTATAAAGCAGCATAAATGAAAGATTCAGTGTCGTTTTAGCATCAGCTGTATTTTTTGCCTTCTGATATATCTGTTTATGTGTTCCCAGGGAGAGGCAGTAATTCACTACAACAAGCTGCAGGCCGACCCAAAACAAGGAAAATCTTTAGATATCGGTCGGTTCTTCACTCATCACATGCATGCATTTAGTCACTTTTAAGCTGGAGCTGTTGTTGGTTTGAAAGCATCTCTTTCAATCCTATTTTATTATGTTTCAGTGTTAAAAAAAGTAAAACATCGTCTGGTGGAGAACATGAGCTCTGGTACCGCAGATGCTCTTGGACTCAGCAGAGCTATTCTATGCAATGGTAAGAGTGTGTTTTTTTTTTTTATTCAAATGTAAATTTACTACAGCTTAATTACTGTGGAAGTCCTTTTATTAGCACACTTGTCTTTGTAGACGGCCTGGTGAAAAGACTGGAAGAGCTGGAGAAAACAGCGGAGCTTTACAAAGGTAAAGAGACCAAAACGTTTTCCTTTGAACGAAGAGGTTGCTCCCTAATCTAGTCTTAGAAAATCAAATACGCTTAGTAACTATGTTAACAAATATGATCACATATATATATTAGTGGTGTAACAGTATAAATAGGTTACTGTTTGGTACGAACTTTGGTTTTGAGGATTCTGTTCAGTGTGGGTTCATGGAGCAAATAACCCAATCAGAAACCCAAAGAGACAAACTATCCCAGCTCAGAGGGGTTCCTACAGCAAAAGCTCTGTATAACAAGCTAGTTTGGTTTCCTGGTAAATTCACTTAAACACAAATTTGTTTTATATAAACATAAATTTAAAAATAGTAAAATGTACAAAATGACAGCTTGTTTCAATTAATTTGTTTTAATTTTATGTTAAATTGACTCAACGGCCACTTGATTAGTTACACCTGGTCAATTTCTTGTTGCCACGAAGAGTGAATCAGCCAATCACGTGGCACAAACCTGATGCATTAATGCAACTAGACGTGGCGAAGATCACTTGTTGAAGTTCAAACTGAGCATCTGAATGGTGGAGAAAGGGGATTGAAGTGACTTTGAGCTTGACATGGCTGTTGGGGCCTGACAGACTGGTTTGAGTATTTCAGAAACCGTTGATTTACGGGGATTTCACACACAACCCACTCAGGGGTCAGCCTGGGTCAGCATGATAGAAAGGCTCAATAACCAGTTGTTACAAACAAGGTATGGAGAATACCAACTCTGAAAGCACAACACATCAAACCTAGAAGCACATGGGCTACAGCAGCAGACGACCACACCGAGTGCTACTTCTGTCAGTAAAAAAAAAAAAAACGGAGGCTTTTATTCACTACTTGAATAAAGACTGCTTCCTGAGCTCACAAAATTACAAACTGGTTTCTTGAACGTGACCAGTTTACTGTACTCCAGTGGTCTCCAAGGTGACCAGATCTCAATCCAGTGGTGCATCTTTAGGATGTGGTGGAAGCAGATATGTGGATGATGAAAAGGCAGCTGAGCAGTCTGCAGCTACAATGTGATGCTCAATATGGAGCAAAATGTGAGCAATGTTTCTGACAACTAGTCGAATCAACGGCATGAAGAACCAGGGCTGTTCTGAAGCAAAAGCAGGTCCAAACAAGCACTCGCCAGGTTTATCTGATTAAGCCAATATGAAACTGAAGACCTTCACCTAAAATTATAAAATGTAAACGTGTTTGCAATAGCAATAACAGCACATGTACACATGCTCTCCTGGACGAGAGAGAAGCATTCACTGGCTGGCTGTATGTTCCTGTGAGTGCCGTTGGTACCATGGCGTCTTGGTGGATGCATGTACTGTTACACCTGTGTATACAAGGTCATTTAAATCAAATTCAGTGTCATTATTGTGTTTTTGTGCTTGCAGGACTGATGGAGCACACAAAGCGGCTGCTCAGAGCTTTCTTTGAGCTTTCTCAAACTCACAGAGGTCTGTTGCTATCAACCAATAGTTGAATGGCATAATGAAGCAATAAAGCTAAATTATAACTTTTTTCTTCACTTTGCGTAGCAAAACAATGTGTGTCAGTTTATATCAATTTTTGTGTCTTATATAAAGTTTCAAACAGATTAGAGACTAAGGCATATTAGCTATGCCTGGTGTTGGCTGTTTTTTATACTTTTATGGTATTTAGTCTATTAATTAGCGTAAAATCAGATCCTCAGCCAAACCCTTACATAGTTGCACCCACATTAGTTGAAGATTAATGCAATTAATATAATTTATCAGCTGACTAACCACATTTATGCACATATTTTGATTCTCTTTTCATTCTAAATAAAAAAGTGAGCAAAACCTTTAGCATCTGTATGTAATTATTGTTGTATAAACATTTTTTACCTAATAGAAATCTTTACATTTATCTTCTGTGTCTGACATGCTGTTACTGACCTTTTCAGGGTTCGGAGATGTATTTTCTATCATCGGTGTGAGAGAGCCGCAGGCTGCTGCCAGCGAGGCTTTCGTGAAGTTTGCTGATGCTCATCGAAACATCGAGAAATATGGAATTCAGCTGCTAAAAACCATCAAGCCTGTAAGTGCAGAAAGCATAGTTTTATTCTGAATGGATTTCTAGCACTGAAAACGCACAGAAAGCTAATTATTTTGTTTGCATTCCATTAATTCATGTGCATTCAAACATCTATTGTGTTGTATTTTTAGTCCCCCTTCTTAACCCTTGTAGTGTTAAAACACTTGTCGTTATTGAGCAGGCGTGTCTTGACTTTCAGATGCTCCATGATCTGAACACGTACCTCCATAAGGCCATACCAGACACCAAGCTCACCATCCGCAAGTACCTGGATGTAAAGTTTGAATACCTGGTGAGGACACGGCATCGTGTTTTTCTGCTTTCATACACGACACAACTCATTATCATCAGCTTTAGATCTGCTGGATGGGTTTGCTGCAACTTCTCATGTTTTTCAGTCATACTGCCTGAAGGTGAAGGAAATGGATGATGAAGAATACACCAGCATTGTGAGTACTATTGTCTCCTTAGTAGCTTTTACATTGATACTTTATTAGGTATCCAAACTGCTGATTTATTAAAGGATCCATAAGTAAGTTAAAAAAATAAATTGGATTTATGCACTTTTTGTAACGTTTGAATTCATAAACATCAAATTAAACAGGAGTTAATGCAGGATTATTGTCCATTCGTCAACAAGCCATCCTCTGCGCTTTATGGGTTTTACTATCATATGATTTTAGGCTTTTGATATTTTTCTTTATTTTAGAATAAAATGTATGATTTGTTTGCTCACATTTAAAAATCACCAGTGACAGCTCTATTCTGGTCCAAAAGCAATAAATTAAGGCTGTTAACGTGCAATTCACTTAGTTTAACTATATTCAAATTGTTGTTTTTTGATAATAATTGTATTATTACCAGACTCTGCATAGGTTTTCTTCTGACATTTTCCAGATTAATTTAGGATACCTCCCTCCCTCAGCAGAGTTTTCCTATATGTTTTCCATATAATAATTACCATAAAATCTGTAACCACAACCATCAGTTAGACACCCTGCATTTTACTGCGAACAGTTTATCCACTGAGCTTTGGATTATCAAAGCAAACTGTGTAAATGTGTCGAGATGTAAAGAAGACCGTGTCCACCTGTACTTGACCCTTTAGCATTCAGTTTATAACAACTCATTTCATCAGATTCATTTTTGTTCTTAATGGCTTTTACTGTATGATAAATGTTTCCAGTGTAAACAGCTATCCTGTTTTTCTGCCTTTGTTCTGTATTATACAGGTTTCCTCTGTTCTTTTTTAAAACATTTGTATGTTTCAGATCAAACTAACTTTAGTGCCAGGCAAAGATAATCTGAGGAAGTGCAAAAAGTAGTTTTAAATAATGATTTCATTTCTTAAGCGAAAGAAACTACCTGAGCTAACCTGGTTCTGTGTAAAAGTATGACTGCCCCCTTGTTAAGCCATACATTTACTGTGATTAACAACATTTTTGGTTCAATCGCACCAGCTTCATGGAATGCTGATTACTGCCAGACCTGCAGAATCAAGAAATCACTTCAATAGGACCTGTCGGACTACCTGAAGTAGACTAAAAGATGTCAAAAAGCAACATATCATCATCCAATCTAAAAATCCAAGAACAGGCATGAAACAGTCATTTAAATCTATCAGTCTGAAAAGGCTACAAAGACTTTTCTAAAGCTTTGAGGCTGCAGAGAACCAGAGTGACAGCAATTATCCATAAATGGACAAGACAGGGAACAGTGGTGGACCTTCCAAGGAGTGGCTGGGCTACCACAATTACTCCAAAAGTCCATCGACAACTCATCCAGGATGTCACAGAAAAACCCAAAACAACATCTAAAGCTCCTCAGGCCTCACTTATCTCAGCTAAGGTGTGTCTTCTTGATTCAACAATAAAGAGCAGACCAGGCAAAAATGGCATCCATGAGAGAGATGCAAGGCCAAATCCACTCCTGAACTACAAGAGCGAAAGATCCGTCTCACATTTGCCAAAGAACATCTTGACGGTCCAGAATCTCTTGGCAAAGTCTTCTGAGAAAATGGTACCTTTTGAATAGTATGTATCCCATAACATCTGGTGTAGAAATTCAGAGGAAGAATATCATACCTACAGTCAAACGTAGTGGGTGTAGTGTGATGATCTGGAGCTGCCTTGTTGAAGGACAATGTCCATCAATCTTTGCTAAAAAAAAAAAAAAAAAGGTTTTGCAGCGATCTAGTTAAAGTCTGGACTCAGAACCGATTGAGATGCAGTGGCATGACCTTTAAACAGGTCACCGTTGATTAAAAACAATTCAGCACAGCGATGATTCTTCTACAGACTCATTGCCAGTGACTGCAGAAGCTTAATAGTAGTTGTTTCCTATAAGGGGGCACAAAAAATTAGCGGTTCAATTACTTTCTCACATAAGGTCAGGTGAGTTGGGGTAGTTTCTTCCCTTAACAAATTATTGACAACATAAAAAACTGCTTTTTTATTTACTCAGGTTATTTTGTCTGAGATTGGAATTTGTTTGATCTGAAGGATTTAAATGTGACAAAAACACAAGAACGGTTGAAATATGTCATTTAATCTCTTTTTTTTAATATGCTGTTTTAACATGAACATGTTGAACATCTTCCACAGGCCATGGGAGAACCTTTGTATCGCGTGAGCACCGGGAACTACGAGTACCGTTTGGTACTAAGGTGTAGACAGGAAGCTCGGGCCCGCTTTGCTAAGATGAGGAAGGATGTTTTGGAGAAGATCGAGTTGTTGGATCAAAAACATGGTTTGTTCTTCTTCAGCTGTTTTATACAGGTTATTTATTACATTACAAAGAAGCAAGTTGCAAAAATAAACATCTGTCTTGTGTTAGGGAATCAGAGATCTGATGTTGTTGGAATGTATGAAGTTGTTAATGAAAATATGTAAAGTGAAGTAGTTGGACCCAAACCTTAGCCTAAGTAGCATCTCCCAGACATGTAGCCACAACCCAGTAAAGATTTGACTTATCTGCCTCTACAGTTCAGGACATTGTGTTCCAGCTGCAGCGCTTTGTCTCAGGCATGTCTCATTACTACGACGACTGCTACGCCGTCCTGAAGGAGGCGGACGTGTTCCCCATTGAAGTGGACCTGTCCCGCACTATGCTCAACTACAGCAGCCAGTCGCTGTCGTGCACTGATGAGGACGAGGAGGACGGAGGAGGCGGAGAGGAGGGAGGGAGCACGCAGGCAGAGAACGGCACGGAGAAACTGATTGATGATGAATGAGTGTTTGTGATTTAAAAGCACGTACATTTAACATGAGCACTCTGTTTTATGCTGTGGAATATAGCAGCTGAAAAAATGTGTGCTGTTATAACAAAGCTGAATATGACTTTATGTTAATTTTACTGTATTTTATTATGTCAATGTTTGACTCAGCAATTTATTTAAACCCATTTTCTTGCATTTTTATATTTCTTTGTGACTGGGTGATTTTATTTAAATTTCTGGAGGTGTGTTTACTACTTCATAGTGGGATTACTAAGTTTATGGTGTGCCTTTTTTACTCTATCTTAGAGTTTCATGGGTTTCTGGTGTTTGTCAGTCTATATGAAACTGAATGTTGTAACTTATTTCATCTATTATTTGCTGCACACTTTGCAACAGCAACTTATTCAACTAACTTATATTTTTTCTTACGAAAAACGTATCGGCTTAAAAATCCCATCCTTTACAAATGTCAGTGTTTGAACGAAAGTTACAATCCCCTGCAACATCAAAAAGCTTGTTAAATGAGGCTGTTACATGTAGATTCTTTGTCTTTAGGGGAGATTGTATTGATTTACCAGTGCAGCTGCAAAATGAAGTAAAAATTCTATTTTTATCTATATTCAGTTTATTGCAAATAACACTATGCTTTTGCATTCCAGCCTTACACTAAAAACAAAAGGGTTGTCTTGCATTGAAAAACCAAGTGCACATACAACCCCATAGAGCTTTAATATGCTGTTAGCACTTCATTAAAATAAGTGTAAAACTGGACAGTCCCGGTGATGCAGTGTATCATATAATTACCACTTTATTTATTATGTTCTTTTTTTCTAAAATTATATTTAAAAGTTAGACTTATTCTAAAAAAGAAAGAAAAACTGATCCAGTATACAGGTCCTTCTCAAAATATTAGCATATTGTGATAAAGTTCATTATTTTCCATAATGTCATGATGAAAATTTAACATTCATATATTATAGATTCATTGCACACTAACTGAAATATTTCAGGTCTTTTATTGTCTTAATACGGATGATTTTGGCATACAGCTCATGAAAACCCAAAATTCCTATCTCACAAAATTAGCATATTTCATCCGACCAATAAAAGAAAAGTGTTTTTAATACAAAAAACGTCAACCTTCAAATAATCATGTACAGTTATGCACTCAATACTTGGTCGGGAATCCTTTGGCAGAAATGACTGCTTCAATGCGGCGTGGCATGGAGGCAATCAGCCTGTGGCACTGCTGAGGTCTTATGGAGGCCCAGGATGCTTCGATAGCCTTCAGCTCATCCAGAGTGTTGGGTCTTGAGTCTCTCAACGTTCTCTTCACAATATCCCACAGATTCTCTATGGGGTTCAGGTCAGGAGAGTTGGCAGGCCAATTGAGCACAGTGATACCATGGTCAGTAAACCATTTACCAGTGGTTTTGGCACTGTGAGCAGGTGCCAGGTCGTGCTGAAAAATGAAATCTTCATCTCCATAAAGCTTTTCAGCAGATGGAAGCATGAAGTGCTCCAAAATCTCCTGATAGCTAGCTGCATTGACCCTGCCCTTGATAAAACACAGTGGACCAACACCAGCAGCTGACACGGCACCCCAGACCATCACTGACTGTGGGTACTTGACACTGGACTTCTGGCATTTTGGCATTTCCTTCTCCCCAGTCTTCCTCCAGACTCTTGCACCTTGATTTCCGAATGACATGCAGAATTTGCTTTCATCTGAAAAAAGTACTTTGGACCACTGAGCAACAGTCCAGTGCTGCTTCTCTGTAGCCCAGGTCAGGCGCTTCTGCTGCTGTTTCTGGTTCAAAAGTGGCTTGACCTGGGGAATGCGGCACCTGTAGCCCATTTCCTGCACACTCCTGTGCACGGTGGCTCTGGATGTTTCTACTCCAGACTCAGTCCACTGCTTCCGCAGGTCCCCCAAGGTCTGGAATCGGCCCTTCTCCACAATCTTCCTCAGGGTCCGGTCACCTCTTCTCGTTGTGCAGTGTTTTCTGCCACACTTTGTCCTTCCCACAGACTTCCCACTGAGGTGCCTTGATACAGCACTCTGGGAACAGCCTATTCGTTCAGAAATGTCTTTCTGTGTCTTACCCTCTTGCTTGAGGGTGTCAATAGTGGCCTTCTGGACAGCAGTCAGGTCGGCAGTCTTACCCATGATTGGGGTTTTGAGTGATGAACCAGGCTGGGAGTTTTAAAGGCCTCAGGAATCTTTTGCAGGTGTTTAGAGTTAACTCGTTGATTCAGATGATTAGGTTCATAGCTCGTTTAGAGACCCTTTTAATGATATGCTAATTTTGTGAGATAGGAATTTTGGGTTTTTATGAGCTGTATGCCAAAGTCATCCGTATTAAGACAATGAAAGACCTGAAATATATCGGTTAGTGTGCAATGAATCTAAAATATATGAATGTTAAATTTTCATCATTACATTATGGAAAATAATTAACTTTATCACAATATGCTAATATTTTGAGAAGGACCTGTATTTGAGCTCCTGTTTGAACTTGCTATACTGTAAGTGGCCACTGGAGGGCAGCAATGCACCAGATTTCACTTCACTACAGTAACAGGAACTATTGAGGTTTTTGTGCTGAAATAAATCGTTGTTTTTGAGTCTTGTTTTGTTTTATGTAGTTTAATGGAGGGAATTTTTAACTCGCAATGCACTCTAGCCCCAGTTACTTGCAACACTAACAGATCTCAAACTGAAGCAGCTAATTAGGTCTCTAAAATGCTACACCATCTTTAAAATGGATGTAACTTTATGAAAATCAACTGCTTACAAACACAATGTACCTACTGCGCGTTGCTTCATAGTTTTAGACGGTTAACTTGTCTTTTCTAGTATATTGTTTGCTTGGTTTTTCTTTCTACACTGAAGAAATGTCCGAGAAGTTGTAAATATAAAATAAATGTTAATTTTAAATTCATTGGTTTACAATGCTGTGTTTAAGGTTTAAAATTGGTGCTGGTCATTTCATGATCGAAGTACACGACTTTTTCAGTTCACTTCCTATCAACGAGCATGCGTCAGTTCATATTCAGTAGGGGACGTTTCGTACTTGATAACAGACAATTGAATTAAAATTAGGAATGTTTATGACAGCCTCCCTTCATAACTTGTGAACTGCCACAAAAATAAACCAATTTGCGAGCAGGGTACAGCAGGAATTCGACAACTATTTATTGGTTTTCATAGACGTTATGTATGATGCCCCAGTGGCCTAATGGATAAGGCACTGGCCTCCTAAGCCAGGGATTGTGGGTTCGAGTCCCATCTGGGGTGGTCTTTTTGTATACCCTGTATGACGTCTGACATATTACTTCGTGACCTTTTTTATATTTTCAGCTTGTTGCAGATACAACATGAACTTTACCTGGCTATTTATCCATTACTTTTTCATTCATTACTCGCTGTTTCTTTTTTTTCCTGGTCTCTCGGCCAATCAGGAAGCGCTCCGCTCCCGTGACTCTCGAACTACCCTGGACTTTCCCTCGGTCTCATAACATAGATTTCCTCGTTGCTTCCATTTCGTTTAGTTCATTTGTTTCTTCATGCTGCTCCACACCTAGCGTCTCACTGCATTTTTGCAAACATGCTATTAATAATGAAGCTTTGTGTCTTCCTTTCAGTCCATGTATTGACGACCTTCGCTGCTGACAGTAAGTAGGAAGACTGTTGGGATAATCGCTGGTGGTTGTATATGGATCAACTAACTTTACTTTCATGGAATTTACCTGCAGACTAGTGGCTGGTTGAAAGCCTAAAAACAAGTTTAAATACGTTTACTGGATTCACTTGCTGTGATTTGAGGTGTCTTGGAGACGACTGGTTTACTTAATTAGTTAATAAGGCATCCCGTCATAAAATACGAGTTAAAAGTTACACTTTCATGGGGATCAAACTATTTAAGTTCAACAAAACTGAAAATTATTATTTATATGTAATATGACTCTTAACTGCAAGTTACACATTCAGGACTGGTGGTACACTGAAGGTGTAGCTTTAATATTAAGTGTGGGTTGTTCATTACATTCAAAGAAGCATTTGAATGAATTGGTGTTTGATTAATGTCGCCATTTTATAGATGTTTGACAATATTGATCTCTGCCTAGATATGACAGCTGCCACTGTGTACTGGGACCCAGAACAAAAGCTTGTGGTACTAAAGGAGGGAGTGATGGAGACTGAGGGCGATGCATATGGGTACCTGAACGACACCCTCTCCAGTACAGGCTGGAGTGTCCTGGAGATCCGTGCAGGATATGGAAAGACTCCTGAAACGGACGAGATGACCTTCTTCCTGGCTGGGTACCTTGAGGGATTCCTCACTGCCCAGTAAGAAGCTCTCATTACCTTACTGTATCTTTTTATGATATTAAGCATGTTTGTAAGGTAAGGCTATGGTAGATGAAAGCCTACTGATAGATGAGAGCAATGCCTTGCAGAAGTGTTCATACCCCTTTAACTTTTGCAAAGTTTGTCGTGTTACAACCATATTTTTTGGAACATTATATGATGCACACATAATACACACAAGTTGTTAATATTCATTAAGTGAATGGAAAAGAATACATGGTTATTAAAATCTTTTCATAAAAATCTGAAGAGAGTGGCATGCATATATGTTCATCCACCTTTTTTCTGATACCCCTATATAAAATCTAGTGCAACTTTTTGCCTTTAAAGGTCATCTACTTGAGAAATAGAGTAATTTAATCCCAATATAAAAGTACAGCTGTTCCTTGTACACCTGGTCAAACATGGTGGTGGCAAGATCATGCTGTGCAGAGAGACCTTTTTTAAGAAAAAACAGAAGCTGTTCAAAGCTGATGTAGCTGTGAACATCTTACAGTCTGTGCCAGAAAATTAACACTGCACTTCAACGTGGACACACTATCCCCTCAGTGAAACATGGCGGTGGCAGCATTATGCTGTGGGACGCTTAGTTGTAGGAGGAAGATAGAGTGAATTATATACAGGGCAAACTCTGAAGAAAACCTTTTGGAGCCTGCAGGACAATGTCGCTTAATATACAATCAGAACCACAATGCAATGGTATAGACAAAAGCATTTTCATGTGTTAAAATGGCCCAGTCAAAGGCCAGACCTAAATCAAATTGAGAATATTTGCCAACACTTAAAAAGTTCTGTTCAGACACTCATTTCTCATTTGCCTTTCAGTTCTACATTGTACCTGATGTGTCAATGAAGGTTGTAGTGATAAGCTGACAAAATGTGTAAAATTTCAAAGGCCATGAGTAGGTTTGCAAGGCACAGTAGAAATCCATTAAACCAACTAAAAACAGATCCCAGATACAGATACTGTTATAATCCTCTCTTTCAATGTTTCCTAACCCATTTGTCCAGTAACAATTCTTGCTCTCCTTCCTGAGGCAGATGATGGACCACTACACCAACATGTATCCACAGCTGATCACCGACCCGAAGATCCTGGATCCAGTTAAGACTTTCATAGCGTAAGTATGTTCTGTTTTCCCTTTAAGAAACGAAAGCCACAGCACTAGCAGAACTGTCCCCACAAACAGTAGGCAGTCCGAGGTACACATGGCAGTCATCATCTTTCATATCCGTTTCTCAGTTCAGTTCATGGTTCAGTCATGTGATGCGGCTGATATTTAATGCCTGTCTTCAGTCATCAACTATACTGCACACGGATCAATGCATCTGTTTGCTTTTAACTCATCAACGATGTTGACGTGTTTACAGATGTCTGAGTTCAGTGGTCCTTTTTTTAGCATGTGACAGCTCAGCACAGCTCTTGTCTGTGGAACATCTTAGTGTGCGCTCAGTTTTTTTTTTTGCAGGTGACAGTGAATAATAACTAAACAGGAAATCTCGGCCTCACAGGAAGCAGGACTCGTGGGTCAGAGAGCAGGTGAAGCTCAACAAAAGCTCTGATCCTCTGTGGAAGCACATGGGCTTCATCATTGCCCAGATGGACGGCCTGCAAGCTGGAGTGGCAGACTGGGCCAAGAAGCAAGGAAAGAAGGTCAATAAGACATACTTCAAAATTTTATGTCACAAAAACAACGCATGGCCAAATGCATCCCAAAAAAAACTTGAAACAATCATGAAATGCAAAATACAGTAAGAAGAGTCTCCAGGCATCTCCAGACATTAATATCTGGAATCAAATTGCACAAGGAATGTTTTTTACTTATAAACCTGTTGTAAGGGATATCTTATATCTTCTATTTATGATTCACACTTCATCTCACAGACCATGATCTTTTAAAAAAACACATTGCTACGTTCATATTTAGAATAAGGAAGTTCCAAGGCCAACCAAACTTCTCTCTGTAAAGTTTGACATTTAAAAGGAAAATCTGAATATTGTTTTACCAGAGCACATGTAGATCCTGGGTTTTACTGGGTTAGTTTTTAATCTTCTCTTCTAATGTGCTACAGTTATATTCCTATATGGTAAATAAATGAGTAAAGTAGCAGCAGTTCAGAACCTAATATGTTACAGTTACCATGCTTTCTTATGGAGCTTGAGGTCTGTCAGCAAAATAATATTTAGTTTTTGATCCTCACTCCTCAGTGGAGGCAGCAGCTCTGTTTGTTTTCATTTGCTGACCAGCTGTTAATCTGCCATCCTTCCCACAGCCACTGTCGATTTTTGATGTCCAGTTCCTAAACAGCGTGGGAGACCTGCTGGATCTGATCCCAGCCTTGGTTCCCAGCTCCAACTCTCCGCTCAGAGACTTCAAACTCCCAGGGATGGGGCACTGCTCAGCTCTCATCAAGGTGAGATACCTAATCTGATTCAGCCAGATTGATGCCCCTTTCAAAAGAATTGTCAGCAAAACGCAGTATAAGGTCACACTTCCTCAAAATTTCTGCAGAGCACATCAGCTATGTGCCAGCTGACATACAATCATGCTAAAAAGAAAGTACACCTACTTTAAATTCCAGGCTTTTACATATTTTTGACTGAGATGCACTGATCAACCCGCCAGGGATTGGAATCGGCTCTGATCAGTGATCTGCAGGCCAGATACAGAAACAAAACAGATTTGTTTCTATTCATTAAACGCATCCAAACTAAGAATTTCCACAGTTTTAGTATAGGAGTGGATCAACCAACAGTCCGTTGATGTGCAGTTTTAAAGTTACTTAAAAATCAGATAAGAGTTAGGGACATATTTTCTGATGCATAAATGGAGATAATAATACGTTTTTAATTTGGATTGGATTTAAATTTACAACTTTAATCAAAGTTGTTACATTCCTTTAAATAAAAACAAAATCTGAAATCGGTTTCGGCCAGGAAAAGCCTGATCATTGCATCAGTATTTTTTTAATTTGTCTAGAATTGTTGGTGAATACCTGATTTCTTACAGATTAATTTTGTCAAGGCAAATTGATGGAATCTGTGGTGTGTTGCTTTCTACACTTGAGGTTAGATTTAAAACCTGGAAGACACCAGTTCATTTAAATGTTAAATATGTGCTTTCTTTCCAGTATGACATTAAGGTGGTCTTTATGTACAAAATTAGAAGTAAAGAGTTGATTTTTGTGTTAACTAACCTGTTGCTGCCTTATTGGAATTACATTTTTATTTTATTTTTTTTGTGCAGTGCAGTTCTAGTTTTGCTTCATCTTCTACAAGTTAAGGATCCTGTATTTGTTTATCCATTATTATTACCCAATAGGACACAATTAAACACAACAAAGTATAATTCTGAAGCGTTTAGGTCAGTTATGTTTTCAGATGATTCTTTCCACTAGTACCATATTTTACCTAGAGCTGCACAATATACCTAATTAGAATTGCCATCACAATATCAATATGTATAATATTGCAGTTAAAAAGGACTGCTTGAATTCAATTATAGTTTTATCTTCCATGCATTTATGCTCTACATGCCAATAATATGGACTGTTACATGGACATCTCCCTGACCCTGATGTTCACACCTGCAATAGACTTGTTAGACTGAGATGAAGAAGCTCATGCAGAGTTTGGGAGACATTATGATAAAAAACAAAGAAAAAAGGAAGGTAAATTTGGTTTAATCATAATCGATATCATCTTTGGAATTTTCAGCAATAATATCACAACTGAGAGGCTTCCTAATATCATGGAACCCCATTTTTACCCAGTTACACTCTTCATTGTAACTCGTGCTGTTTTTGATCTGAGTTGATCATCCTTAAAACTGATAAGTTGTTGTTAACACAACAAACAGCTTGTTACTTCACTGGTGTGAAGGTTGCCGATTGCTGCCCTTTTCATCAGATCCTTTGGCTTGCAGCTAAAACAATGGCGAGATACAGGTGGCAAAGCTGCAACCTGATAAAGAACCTTACAATACATTTTTCAGAGCGCTCCATCCACGATGGCCTTGGTGTGAGGCCAGTATGACCAGTCCTGGTTCAGATGTTCTATGAAAGTGAATGTTCAGACAAGATGTCACTGCTGCTCACAGGCTTCTCCATTCTGCACCCAGGACCCTGATATGCCATGATGAAACCATGATGATCTGTGCACACTCAAAAATGTTGTGGAGGTCTCTAATACTCCATCATACATGATGGGAGCAAACCTTATTCTTCTCAGAAAATCAATAAATCCCTCCAGGACGCTGTAAAGATCATCAACGCTCAGGCTAATTTTTTAATTGGGAAGGGAGCCTATAAATTATGACAGTAATAATATAATGCAATACATCTTGTATAGAAAAGTATTTTTGAACCATAAACCTTATGTCCACTCAACTGTCTGGTGTCTTCCTCCATAGATGCTTCCAGGCTATGAGAACCTCCTGTTTGCCCATTCCAGCTGGTACACCTACGCTGCCACCATGCGCATTTACAAACACTGGGATTTTCACATCTCTGAGGCCCACGCAGCCACTGGGAAACTATCGTTCAGCAGCTACCCAGGTAACAGAAGGCCCAGGACAGTCTCTGTTTGTCTCTCAAAATCTTCTGTCTGACTAATCAGTTCTTTATTTGTCCCTCCAGGTTTTCTTGTGTCTCTGGATGATTTCTACCTTTTGGGTAGTGGTTTGATGATGACCCAGACCACCAATAACGTCTTTAATTCCTCCCTATTTGATAAAATCACTCCAAACAGCCTGTTGGCGTGGCAGAGGGTCAGACTGGCTCATAGCTTGGCTCACACAGGAGAAGAATGGGCCAAAATCTTCTCAAAGTACAACTCTGGTCAGTGGATCACAGTAATCTTATATGCACCTTTGAATGCACCTTTTTACCGCTCCTTCCTCTGCTAACCGTCCCTGCAGGCACCTACAACAACCAGTACATGGTGGTAGACAGGAGCAAAGTTAAGCTGGGTCACAGCATTGATGACGGTGCTCTGACCGTGGTGGAGCAGATCCCTGGCTTGGTGGAATACTCTGATCAGACACAAGCTCTGCGCCGAGGTAACACGTCATCCTTTTCTGTTTTTGACACCACTTGTCTTGTCGATCTCTAAAGCATACGGTTCCTTTCGGCTTTCGGTTGATGCAGGTCACTGGCCGTCCTACAACATTCCCTTCCACCAGAAAATCTACACCCTGAGCGGATATGGGGAAATGTGGAGGGAATATGGCGAGGACTTCTCCTACGATCTGTGTCCCAGAGCCAAAATCTTCCGGCGCGACCAGGCTGATGTGAAGGATCTGGACTCTTTGAAACACATCATGAGGTTCAATGGTGAGTTATTTAATGTCACTTTGTAGCATCAGTGATTTTCATTCAAACTTATAGTGGCCCTCAAAAGTCTACAAACCCCTAAAGGCCAGGTGTCTGTGATGTAAAAATTCAGACCATGGAAAAAAAAATTCTAAACTTTTCGTCGTCGTCCGCTTCATCAAGGACCGGGTCAGCAGACTCCTCTGCCTTGAGCTCGTCTGGGGGCAGCTCAAGACATTCCCAGGCCAGCCGGGAGACATAGTCCCTCCAGCGTGTCCTGGGCCTCCTCCCGGTGGGACATGCCTGGAAAACCGTTCGGTGCCTCAGGAGAGGGAAGCAGTGCTTCACCAACATTGTTTACAGTGGAGTTGGGGAGCTGCTGACCTTGACTGGGGATATTATCAGGCAGGATCTCCTCAGTCCCAGCGTGGTGAACGCAGATACTGGGGACATGGAGTTGGACACTTTCATCAACCAGACTGAAGTCACAGAGGTGGTTAAAAAGCTCCACGGTGGCAGGGCTTCAGAGGTGGATGAAATCCGCTCTAGGTACCTTAAGTCTGTGAATGTTGTGGGGCTGTCGTGGCTGACATGCTTCTTCAACACTGAGTGGCAGTCGGGGACAGTGCCTCTAGCCTGGCAGACCAGGTTGGTGGTCCCCCTTCATAAGAAGGGTGACCGGAGGGTATGTTCCAACTATAGGGGGATTACAGTACCCCAGGACTACACAGGATTTACAGGATTACAGGTATTGGAGAGGAGAGTCCGGCCGATAGTCGAACCTCGGCTTCAGGAGCAGTGTGGTTTTCGTCCCGGCCGTGGAACACTGAACCAGCTCTACATCCTCTACAGGGTGCTCGAGGGTTCATGGGAGTTTGCCCACATGTGTTTTGTGGACCTGGAGAAGGCATTTGACTGTGTCCCTTGTGATGCCCTGTGGGGGGTGCTCCAGGAGTATGGAATCGGGGGCCCTTTACTAGAGGCCATCCGGTTTCTGTACAAGCGGAGCAGGAGTTTGGTCCGCATTGCCGGCACTAAGTCGGACCTGTTCCCGGTGCATGTTGGACTCCGGCAGGGCTGCCCTTTGTCACCGGTCCTGTTCATAACTTTTATGGACAGGATTTCTAGGCGCAGCCAAGGGCCGGAGGGGGTCAGGTTTGGGGACCAGTGGATTTCGTCTCTTCTTTTTGCAGATGACATGGTCCTGCTGGCCCCCTCTAGCCAAGACCTACAGCATGCACTGGGGCAGTTCGCATCCGAGTGTGAAGCAAGTAGGATGAGGATAGGTTCCTCCAAGTCCGAGGCCATGGTTCTTGACCGGAAAAGGGTGGCTTGTCCTCTTCAGGTGTGAGGGGAGTTCCTGCCTCAAGTGGAGGAGTTCAAGTATCTGGGTATCTTGTTCACAAGTCAGGGGAGAATGGAATATCAACAGATAGATCGGTGCTGCTGCTGCAGTAATGAGTACGCTATGCCGGTCCATTGTGGTGAAGAGAGAGCTGAGCCGAAAAGCGAAGCTCTCAATATACCGGTCGGTCTATGGCCATGAACTTTGGGTCATGACCGAAAGAACGAGATCCCGGATACAAGCGGCTGAAATGAGCTTCCTCCGTAGGGTGGCCGGGCACTCCCTTAGAGATAGGGTGAGGAGCTCGGCCATCTGGGAGGGGCTTGGAGTAGAGCCGCTGCTCCTCCACATCAAGAGGAGCCAGTTGAGTTGGTCCAGGCATCTCCTAAACTTTTCCTCATGTGAAATCTATCCTGTACAATTGAACTGAAAACAAACAAATATAAAATAAAATAAAATCAATAACCCTGTTGAATAAGTGTGTACACTCTTAAACTATTACTTTATTGAAACACCTTTCATTCAGTTTCAGCATTCAGTCTTCTTAGGTAGGTGTCTATCAGATTTACATATCTTGACTTAATATTTGCCCAATATTTCTTACGAAGGTTTTCCCCAAATCTGTCGTATTGTGAGAAAATCTCATGCTCCACAGCCCTCTTGAGGTGATCCCACTGATTTAGTTCTGATTTAGCTCTGATTAATTCTGGAAGTCCATTCAAAAGCTTTTACTTTATTTCCTTTTCCTGATTTTTAAGTTGTTTAACACGTTTATGACAAACTATGTGTCATTTTTCCTCTACTAAACAACATAGATTGTCTATTCTACATAGCACCTGTTAGTGGGTGGGACAAACAGTATTAGGCACAAAGTGAACAAATATAGACAAGTCAAATTATTTGAGTGAGTTTGACATGGGCCAAATTCAGAAGACTAGACAACTTGGACAGAGTATCTCTAAAACTACAGCTCTTTCAGGGTGTTTATGGTCTGTAGTGCTCAGTATCTGTCAAAAGTGGTCCATGTTATGAATATTGGTGTTGTGGCAACAGGGTCATTAGTAATTGAAGTTCACTGATGCATTTAAATACTGTGAAATATTGCTGTAAAGGTTTAGTTATCCATCCAGAAGTGTCAACACATCATTAATCAGTACGTGTAAACAAATGCTTTAGTTTCATTGGTTGGGTTTTCTTTTCAGACTACAAGAAAGATCCGTATTCTGAGGGCAACCCCTGCAAAACCATCTGTTGCCGTAATGACCTGAAATCAGAAAAACCTTCACCAGGAGGCTGCTATGACACTAAAGTAAGACTTAATCAGGATGACCATAGACAGGAAGAGTTATTTTTTAAGTCTGTTTGTAGCCTCTCTCAGGTTGTTACTCGCTGTTTTGCTTTCCATCCAGGTGACAGATTTCAACATGGCGGGTGACTTTGTGGCAGAGGCGGTAAATGGGCCCACGACACAGGACGGACTCCCGCCGTTCTTCTGGGATAAATTCAGCAGCATCAGCCACCAGGGCCTGCCGCAGTACTACAACTTCACGTTTGTCAGGATGCAGCCTCGTTTGTTTGAGCCATGAGCTGTGTGTGGATGTGTGTGTGTGTTTGCAGAGAGACGAAGCAAGTCTTCTTCCCAGAGGCTTTTTGTGTGATGAATCCCCAGGGCCACAGGTACAATCTGTATACAGAACATCTCTCCGAATGAACGAAGCTTGTTCAACGTCCAAACAGCATTTCAATGTGCATTTTTCTGTAATTTTTGCTCTCACAGTATAAGGAATTATCTATTTACAGTCACAGGAGTATGTTTCTTTTGGTGCCTTGAACACTGACAGCAACTTTAGTAAACATGCCAAATCAATGCACTATGTTATCTTTTAATCACTTGAATGTAAACAGTGCAATAGGTGCTGATTCTCTCTGCTGATGTGATTTATTCACTTTAAATCTATGCCAATAAAGCAACATCTCAGGTTTGTGTTTTTCTCTAAGCCTGTGTGTTATGTTGTAAATGTGCTTTTTATTACATTTTTACATTTTACCATCTTTGTTTTGTTTTGATCTTTGAGCACTGTGTTCAAAATGCTTGTGAAATCACTAAAACTCTGGAGGGCATCCATGTTGATTTAGATGTGTTCTAGGAATGCTAGACAGAAAAAAAATCCCTTTATTTTAGAAAATCTTGTGGTAGAGATAATATTGGAAAATATTGCAATGATGGTATTAGTTGCGATATATGCCTATCTATATAGCAAATGATTATTGCATTCCAAACAGTCCTTTGCGATATGAATATTGCACCCGCTAATATTGCTAAGATGATTTGTGATATATTGTGCAGCCTTGATGTGTTCTATCCATCTATCCATCCATTGTCTATAGCTGCTTGTCCTTGTAGGGGTGCGGGAGGGTTTTGGCTGGTGGCTATCTCCAGTCCATCCCAGGGCAACACAGAGACACACAGGATAAATATGTATGTACGCACACTCACACCTAAGGACAATTTAGAGCAAGCAATGAACCTTAACACTCATGAAGCCAGAGTACCCAAAGAAAACCCACGTATGCACTGGGAGAACATGCAAACTCCATGAAGAAAGACCCCAGGCTGGGATTAGAACCTTGCTTCTAGTAATTCCAAGTTTATAAGCTTTTGTTTTGTTTGTACTGTATTCACTTACGTACCTGAATCATACTTCCACAGGATCACCAGCTCAGTCTTCAAGCCAGTTACTGGTTTAAGGAGACATTGCTGGGGCTGCAGAGAATTTAAGTACACCCTTTCATCAAACTTTTTGACAGGTGGGTGGGACTTCCGGTGAGGGCGGGATTTCCGGTGGGGGCCATATGGGCGCCATGTGGGCAGGAGGTCACGTGGTCAAGCAGGTGGTGTGTCCAAGGGGGCGTAACAGTGGATGCTGATTGGTTGTTGTCATTAGGGGCAATACCTTAAATGAGTCAATTAAAACACAGGGGTGTGTTTGTTATAAATAGAACAAGACAAATATGGTATTATCGGAAACTGTTTGGCATCAGCACCAATTAAAAATAGAGGGGGTGTGTTTGTAAGCATCGTTAAACCTTGAATAACCCAATGAAAACAATAGGGCGTGCCTTAGTGTTTACTTTAAATACAGAGATAAAACTCTGCCCTTTACATGCAGCATTCGTTGGAAAAAAAGAACACCCGTTCAACAATGGCTAGAGTTAAGAGAGTTTATCGTCAAGCGGAGGAGAAACGCAACGCGTGCCAAGATGATGATGATGAACAAGCAACTGCATCATATACTTCCTCAACGGAGATACCTATCGGAATTCCCGTCGTGACATACTCTACCGATGATGAGGATCCAACATCAACTTCAACAACCATGGTTGAAAATCAGACCTCGGTTCGGCCAAGAGGTATGTCAGTTCTGTGCGAAACCCCAGTGACCGTCTACCAGTATTCATCCCGTGAATTGAATGCTCCTAAGAAATCAACATACTACATCTGCAGGGTACAAAGACCCCCGTTCAAGACTCTGCAGGAAGAATGGTCTTTGGAGCCATATGGCCTGGTTGGCAGCTGGGGTTATATTTTCATGTATGAAATAGGAGAGCTTTGCCTGTATCAATTGGATCAAGATGAGGTATTTAATGGATCACTGGCTCTGTGTACACTCACCCACAGCGACTGGGCTGTGTTAAAGCTTGCAATCCCGCACCTTAATGATAGCCCTGAAACAGTCTCAAGGCAGGAGAGGGAGGAAGAAGAAGAAGAAGAAAATGAACTGTCTCCTCGACCTGTAAAACGGGCGAGAATGTTTCATATACCATCCGATGTTGAAATAGCTGAGAGAGAACCTCTCTTTAGCGCAGTGTGGGGGTCAAAAACCACAGCAAATGGCCGCTGGTCTTTTCGGGCAAGCAGACGCAGGAACAACCGGACGAGTCCCTCAGATCTGTTTGTGTTGGAGGCTTTCAATCAAGACTGCGGCGTATTCAAGACAATGCTGGCTCTGCCGTTTGAAGCTTGGGCAGAGAAGATGAGTGAAATTGGACATCGTCTTTCCGACCTTTTCCAAAAGTCACGAAGTTGGATCGATGTCATGTCAGTGAAAAAAACGCTGACGTTTCCTGTTTTACGTTTAGAACGAACCCTCTTCTGAGGACACGCCCCTTCCTATGATATATATACGGGGGGATAACTGCAAGCTCACAGACACTGAGAATCGTATCATGAGAATGAATGGACCGACACCATACAGGGATCTCTACAACCACCGAGCAGAGATCCACTTCTCTCCTGAGCACGATGAAAGCTTCAACATTGGACCATATCATCCGCCTTCCCCTGACCTCTTCTCACCATCCACCTCAACATCCTCATTCTCAGAGAACCACTACAGTCCTGCATCACCTACAGGATACAACATGAAATATCTACCGCTTTCTCCAGACCTCTGCTCACCATCACCGCTATTCATGACTGAGTCTGTAGACGCGAATGTCCTGCCTGAAGACATGAAGGTGGTCGTGGAGGAGGAGGTAGCCACCGGCTACTCACCCTCTACCGAAGCCCCTACACAAACCCTGGAACCGATGGAGGACCCTCAGCCTTCAGCAGAGGATGAGAGTAACCAGGAGGACGAAATTTACGGTTGGTTCTCAACCACCCTCATCAATACGGTGAAAACAGCGATACTTCATTTATTCAACATAACCTCTTTGAACTATCTCAGAGAAACCTGCTATGGATGTATAACGAACCACCCAAGCCAGCGTCAACACCATTGCCTGGAGGTACTGGGGGAGGATTATTACCAAGTCAACTTTCAACGCATCGTACGACGACTCGTAACCCCCAAACTCATTCCTGCTATTCAGAATCTTCTGGTACTTCGAAGCATACAAGCGGATGACTTCAGAGTGAAGACGATTGCCAAGACGGTTTTATATGAACTGAAATCGGCATCCACAGTGCAATAGCGCACGTTTATGATCGCATGGTCGATGAGAAACATCTCAAACAACTTAACTCTGTTTCAGAGTGCTATGGACTGACAAACTGATCTCACATGTTTGATCACTTGTTGTTGTATCATTTTTTTTTTTTTTAGTATTCCAGTACTTTAGTTAATCTGCATTATATGATTTTTCTTCTTTTTTCTTTTTACTATTAAATACAATTAAAGTAGGAACATAGTAACCTTTCCCAAAAGTGTTGTTTAAAAAGCTAGTAGTGTTTGAATTCATCTGCATTTTATCTGATTTTGTTTTCTGGTTGTTTTTTGTTTATATTAAATAAAAAAAAAAAAAAAAAAAAAAAAAAAAAGGATAAATCTACCCTCCTGTGTGTTTTTTCTCATTATTTAACAAGTAATCGGCAGAGTGAGCATAAGGCAGAGATGGCAGGAAGACGGCTGATGAAGAAAGTATATTATAGCCCTTCAAATCCGGGAAGTTTTGGGGGTGTAGATAGGCTGAGGAGGGTTATGCAAGATGAAACGGGAAAGAAGGTTGCGGTTGAAAAAGTTAAAGATTTTTTATCAGGAGAAGATACCTATACTCTACATAAACCTGCAAGAATAAAGTTCCCGAGAAACAGAGTTTTTGTCACCAGACCATTGAGGCAGTTCCAGGCTGATCTCTGTGACATGCAAGCTCTGGCCATGGAAAATGATGGTTATAATTATTTATTAACAGTCATTGACATCTTTTCAAAAAGGGCGTATGTACGAGTTTTGAAGAGGAAAACAGCCGCTGAGGTGGTAAAGGCATTTGAATCAGTTTTTACAGAAAGTCAGATCCCCAAAAAACTTCAGACTGATGCCGGTAAAGAATTTTTTAACAAGAAATTTAAAGTTTTAATGGAGAAACACGGTATTGAACATTTTGCCACAGCGAGTGAAGCAAAAGCTTCAGTGGTCAAGAGATTTAACCGCACATTAAAAACAAGGATGTGGAGATATTTTACAGCTAACAATACCCGGCGGTACGTCGATGTACTGCAAAACCTAGCTAGAAGCTACAACCATTCCTACCACTCCAGCATTAAAATGAGCCCTATGGAAGTGACCCCAGAAAATGCCTTTCAAGTGTTTCAGAATCTGTATGATGTCAAGTCCAACAGATATTGCAAGGACTCAGTGACAACGTTTAAACAAGGGGATCTTGTCAGAATATCCAAGGTCCGTGGAGTGTTTGACAAAAAATACGAACAGAGTTTTACGGATGAAGTGTTTACAGTCTATGACCGGATACCCCGTTCTCCTCCTGTATACAAACTCAAAGATTTGGATGGAGAACCTATCGAGGGTTCCTTTTACGCTGAGGAACTTCAAAAAGTAAAAATATTTAACGACAAGATGTATCAAGTGGAAAAAATATTAAAACGACGTACGGTCAAGGGAGTCAAACAGGTTTTTGTAAGCTGGAAAAACTGGCCTGAGAAATTCAACAGTTGGATCAAGTTTGATGAACTTCGAAACGTATAAAAAAGGTTTGCACTAAACCTCACAGTTGACACAGCATCATGAACCGTCAGGTAGAGGATGATGGCTTTTACGTTACTCTTCCATCTAATGCTAGCATGGAAGTGTTTAAAAATAATACCAGTTCAAGTTTCCGTGTAAATTTAGCTCAACATATTGATTTAGAAGGCCAATGGATGGTTGCATTAGCCGAGATTTCATACCCTCATACATGGCATAATTTACCGGATTATGATGCCTACTTTGAATGGAGGAAGGTTGGTGATGTGGAGATCAATACGCAAAGGATCAGAAGTGGCTACTATAACAGCGTTATTCAACTCGAGACAGAGATGGAAATGTTTTTCAAAAAATTGAAATCGGGTTTACGCATTAAATTCAGCAAAGTTCAAAAGAGATTTGCATTTCAAGCAAATAGTCCGTATGAAATACGCTTCTTCAGCACTCTAGCTTATATGATGGGCGTGAAACCAGGGGAATGGATTCATGTTTCTGAACCAAAACTGGCTCCTTTTCCGGCGGATATAAAGGCTGGTTTCTATCACCTATACTGTTACAGCGACGTGGTCAGCCCTCAAATAGTAGGCGACACTTTTGCACCTTTACTGCGGACCGTCAAAGTACAAGGCACATTCAGTGATATGGTTACTCAGACGTTTAACCCCGCCCACTACCTTCCAGTCTCCAGAAGACATATTGAAAATATCAATATAGAAATTAAATCGGACCAAAACGTTCCTGTAAATTTCGTCTATGGAAAGACCATCATAAGACTACACTTCAGACCGGTGATATCACAACGTAGCCTGAGATAAATTTTATTTGTATAAACTATTCCAGAGATATGTATATAACCTCTAAGATTGATTGGTTATCATTCATATTACGCTGGTCATTCAACACTGCATCAAGCAGGCAAGAGAGAACATGGCACATCTAAGTCTGAGACGTGATCCAAATCGCTTTGTAAATTACTATGTAAGTCAATCAGGCGGTAATCTGCCAGGGTTTTATGGGGCCCCGGTCATGTACGGACGCGGAATTGGATCATTATTTTCAAAATTATTCCGCTTCGTATCCCCTCTGGTTAAAAAAGGATTTGCAATTGCAAAACCCCATCTTAAAACGGCTGCATCAAATATCGCTTCGGATGTCATCGGTAGAGCCGTGAGTAAAATGAGTGGTTCTACACACATCGACGGTCAAGAAGGTTCAGGAATTATGGTTTTATCCAAAAGACCCAGAACAAGACCCCCTGGTGATCGTTTAAGGACGGTTAAAAAACAACGACAAACGCGAAAAAGGAGATCAGTCGCAGCTGACAAACGAAGAGGAAGGAAGTCATCCGCAAGTTTTGATATATTTAAATAATGGCTCTTTTACATAACAAATCATCAGAGTGCACGCTGGCAGAGTTGGACTTATTTTCTGCCCCGATGACGCAGCTATCGATCGAAGATAAAATTTACACCGAGATCCAGCCTTTATCAGCAATCACTGATGGAGGGCCGATCGAGTTTTTCATTCCGGGAGATGGAGAAAAGTATCTGGATCTCAACGATACACTGTTGCATCTCAGAGTGAAAATTACTAACGAGAATGGAACAAACCTGCCAGATGATGCACCTGTAGGGCTCATCAACTACCCGTTAAACACCATCTTCAGTCAGTGTGACGTCACTCTCGGAGATCGAATGATTTCACAATCCAGCGCTACACATCCATATAGAGCCATGATTGAGACATTGTTAAACTTTTCTGAGAATTCTTTAAAAACCCAGTTTAGCTCCGGTCTTTTTTATAAAGACACTGCAGGTGCTCTGAACTCTATTGTTACAACTAACGGCCCTAACCAAGGTCTTAACAGCAGAGCAGGCTTTACGGCAAATTCCAGGGAGGTACATCTCCTAGGCCCCCTGCATGCAGACATATTTTTCTGCGAGAGACTTCTTTTAAACTCTGTTGACCTTAAAATTAAACTTACAAGAGCCAACGATGCCTTTTGTCTCATGGCCGCAA
This sequence comes from Girardinichthys multiradiatus, assembly GCF_021462225.1. Lineage (NCBI taxonomy): Eukaryota > Metazoa > Chordata > Actinopteri > Cyprinodontiformes > Goodeidae > Girardinichthys > Girardinichthys multiradiatus. Next base: position 15,433,079 of record NC_061818.1, read on the forward strand.
GAGACTCCACTTACAAACTCAGGATATTAGGAGCATCTCTTTTTATCAAAAAAGTTACTGTCTCTCCAGCTGTACGACTGGGGCACGCTTCAGCTTTAATGAAAGCAAATGCTCTGTATCCACTTTCACGTGTGAATGTAAAAACATATTCCATCCCTGAAAATTCAAGGGTATGCAACCAAGAGAATCTTTTCTTAGGCATCTTTCCCAAGTATGTGGTGATTGCGTTACTGGATCATGACGCTTTTACAGGAACACGCAATCTCAATCCGTTTGACTTTAATCATTTTGATATGGAATATTTAGCTTTGTGTAAGGATGGCAGACAAATTCCTGCTAAAGCCTTCCAGCCAAATTTTAACCAAGGTCATTCAGTGAGAGAGTATTACAACTTGTTTACGGCTACAGGACGACATCTAAAAGATCTTCCACTGAGTATATCACGTCAGGAATTTAATCAAGGATACTCTCTATTCACATTTAATCTTAACCCGGGTGAGGACACAGATGCTCTATCTCCAGTTTCCAGTGGGAATTTAAGATTGGAAATGCGCTGCAGAAACCCGTTGCCATATACCACCACGCTGATCATCTACGCTTGTTATGATTCTATTTTAGAGATTGATTCAAAGAGGCGTGTGCTGGTGGATTATTATTAATCTAATCAGGCATGAATAATCATGAAATTGAGAGCCTGATGCGTCATCTGCTGGGAGATTTGTTTTGCGGTGTGGCCGTGCGACCAGCTGCCGCTGCTAGCTGACAAATTCCCAGGGCCGGCCTACTTTATCGTGAATACACATCCTTCACACATGCCGGGGGAACACTGGCTAGCTCTGACATTGGATGAGAATGGTCAATCCAGCTTTTTTGACTCTTATGGATTCTCTCCGGATTTCGAGTTCTACCCGTCAAGCATCGTAACATTTTTAGAAGACAGATCCTCAAAAATATTGTATCATAATAATCAGCTTCAAAACACTCTGTCCACTGTGTGCGGTCACCATTGCATTTTTTATCTATGTCATAGAGCGTGCGGATTATCAATGCAGCAAGTGTTGTCGAAATACACCGGAGATGTGATTAAGAATGATTTAATGGTATCTAACTTTGTGAAAAAATATCAGAAATGTGTCATTAATCAAAGTTGTACATTTTATACTCACGGAACATGCTCTTTGGAGATGTTTCTGGATTGTTATGGAATTTAAAATGTCTTATTTTTTTTTCATTGTTTGTTTTTTTTTTTTCTTCTTATGATTTAATATTTGTGTAATGATATCATATGTTAGTGTGTGAAGTAGAGAACGAAGTTAGACTTGAAAAATATAATCAATAAATATTTTATTGAATAAAAGAAATAGACTACATGTTTCATTTTTCTTATAACGGTTTATGGTGAAAATGTAATCCATCGGGGTGGTAGTGTCGTCTTACGAAGAGACCTTTTTGATCTCCCATCAGCATTTTTTGGATCTTCCAGCTCAGATCTCGACCAGTAGGGAGAATGAGTTATCTGCCTTCTTCTTCTTTTTCTTCTCTGCTTAACGCTGGGGGGTGTACCCCCATTTTCAATCGATGTACCCTCTGTTTTGAAACGTCTATATTCTTCACGAGCATAAGGGTTAATGACTGAAGATATAGGTATGTTTACTTCTGACATGGAGTGTAGAAAATCAGACCATCCTCGGGTTTGTGATGCTCCAGATTTTTTAAACGGAAGCATGAGATTTTTCAACAAATCAATCATGTGGGACCCCTTTATAATATTTCCGTTAAATACAAATTCACCTCGCGAAGTCCAACTCTCACTTCTTTCGGATAATTTCTTCAAAATGTACTCGGCATTTTTACGATTGTGTTTAGGAAGGCTTTTCAGTACTTCCGTAAGAACCTGATCCTTAGGGGCCTCGTCCTGCCCTGGGCCTTGTTTTTCTTGGGACCGCTCATGTTCAGGAACCTCTGTGTCACGCTGCAGCGTTAAACTGACCCGCTGTTTTTCTTCTTTGACACCTTGCTTAAGTAAAGTCAGATACCTCTGGAGAAGAGCATCGTATCTCTTGATTTTTTCATAAGAAGTCAAACCCGGCTCGTTTAATATCGCTCTCATTTCAGCATCCAAATTCTCCTCCGCCGTCTGTCTGATGGACGTGTCTGACTGGGTCAGACGCTTGAATTGATGAGGTGAAATGAGAAACATCTTCTGCGATGTTCTGAGAGACATTATCTCCTGATGATTCCACCCACTAGATCACCGATCAAGGGTTCAAGAGCCGTTAAGATGGGGAGAATAAAACCACCTCGTTGCTTTTTGAGAGCCAACTGTTTAGTTTTTATCCCGGTTCTTTTATCACCCAACAATCTGATGATATTTCTTTGTTTCTTCAATTGTCGGTGTTGAGAGGGTGATAGTTTAATGTTACCTTTTAGGATATTCAGTGCAATCTCGCACAGAGCCTGAATAAAGTCGGGAGAGCAGTGTGCGAGAATATCTTTACGTTTCTGTGGACAGGCCTGGTACAAAGCTCTGAATAATGGTAAATTCCTTTTTATACGCGCTGACATGATGACTTACTTTGTTCTGGGTACGTACACAGCAGGCCACTGCTGAGGAAGTATCCCCGTTCTCAGTCTGAAATGTTCTGGGCAGGTAGGCGTAAAATCGATGATTAAATATCCATGAGCTTCTCTCGTTGCGTCTTCAAAACTCTCCAAGAAGAGACCCTTTTGAGATGGAAACATTTGGCGGGCCAGTATATTCAGCTGGAGTTTATCTCTCGGGTTCTTAAACAACACCATATAATTACAGTTCAAACTAATAGTGCGACTGAACTTCCCCTGATGAAAAACATTCTGAGTCAACATCATAACACTCATATTACGATGGTGACGAAACTGGGTAAAGACCTTCATCACGTTTTCATCATCTGAGGCTTGAGCAATAACATCGTCTAGAATAATCAGATGATTCTGATCAGGAGGAAACAGGTTTTCATCTTCAAAAGAATGAGGCAATCCTTCCACAAAGGTAATATTTTTATTCATCTTCTGCAATTCAGCATACATGGGTTGAAAAGATGTGTAAATCCATACAATATTTTCTGGAACAATATCCATGACATGATTACAGTTTTGTAAAATACTTTTTACAAAGAAAGTTTTCCCGCAGCCGCTGGGTCCAACTATCATACATGAGAAAGGCGCTCTAAATCTAGGATCAAAATCAATCTCCTGTAAATCCATGTGACTTTTTATTTTATTTCTTCTTCAACTCTAATAACCGAAAGGCAGAGTTGTCCCGTCAGAAAAAAGACGTCTCTTATCATACACCAGTCGAAACTTTTTAAGAAATGTCGCGTTTGTTAAACGGAATCTCTTTTATCCCTCCTGATCGTGTGCTGAGGGATTTCAATGACACCCTCACTTGACCCCTGTAAGTAGCCCTCGACCAGCCCTTTGATGCTGTCAAAATTGACCCTCTCGCTGCATTCATGCGTCTGAGTGATGCCTTTAGCACGTATCATTACATTTTTACGGTTTTTGGTCTGGTATGCATAACTCTTGGGTCCTGTCGATGCAAACTCCGAAATGCTGTCACCATCTAACTCGTCAGTAAGATCACCCAGATAATTCCCCAATTCCAGAGGAGTTTCACCACTTTTTGTCACATAAATCAATCTGTCCTGTAACTTCTCCATGCTGCTGAGAAGTTTTAAACGTGCATAAGCGGTGGTGAATGCTGCTATAAACACATTATTTGTCTTACTTGGTGGATATATGACACGTTTGCTGTAGTTCCACTGCACTACACACATTTCAGGGTTGAAAAAATGAAAATAGTTAACCCTGTATTTACTCGAGAACATGAAGCTGAAAAAGTCTTCAGGGTTAGTGATGACTGTGGTCTGAGACAGATCACTTCTTTGCGCAAATTTCCCCCAAAAACTGTTTAAACACAATTTTGCAACCTGCCTTTTGGCAGGATTCATCTCGATTTTCTCAGGGTCTAATTGGATGCCCTGATGCAGTTTGTAGTCGCTTATATACTTTGACTTACTCTCCTGATCCACTGCTTCAGACGGATAGCCTGAAGCCTCCTGCTTACCCTTTAAAAAGCAATGAATGTAACTTTTAAAAATTGTATCACTTCTCTTTTCAAAATGCCACACCTCTGTGATTTTAGCAAGACGATAACTACACTCCAACGCTTTACAGAATTCTACACTCGCCCAGACTCCCATCAAAGCTCTTTCTTGATCATTATGCATGCAGGGACCTGACTGGTTATTTAATTCAGCGCATGAGCGGCAGAGAGTGAACACAAGTTTACCTTGGGATGTTCTGTAAGGTAAAACAGGGAACAACAGGTTACGTGGTGGGTAGACCACAGCTTTGATTATACCGAAGTAGCTGCTGGGGTCATCAAAATCTTTGTAAATGATGGTGGGGTGTCCGAGGGGGAAAACGCAGTTGGCGTTTACATAAGGGTACAGAGATGTGTAATCCACATAGTGTACAGTTTCATCCGGTTCCGCTGTGTACCTCAACTTCATAGGACAGGTGCGTCCACCATACAGCGCATCCCGGGGGGATAGCGGTTCGGGTGCATTAACTTTCTCAAGAAAGCTGATCACCCCTGGGTCTGATTTTTTCATTTCAATCCACTCATGCTCCCATATGACTTCGAGACGAAGGCCGTACACAGTTTGTAACACCTTGCTTCTCTCAACAGTGGCTGCGTAAAACTGTTCAAATGCGACCCCTCTCAACGGACACTTGTCATGAGGCATGTAACACTTTTTACAGCCGTGGAAAAAACAGCCATAAAATTCAAACGCAACTTTGACACCGTTAATCTCTGCATACCCATCCACTGAATATGGCCTGATTTTCTTTTCACCCCTATTTAATGCATGCTCGATAAATATGGCTCTGCTGTCTGCAATCCAGCCGAGCCATTGAATGGACGCGCTGGAGAACGTTTTACTGCTACGTCTGTAGTCCAGAGGTGATGGAATGGCTAAGGTTTGAGGAGGAAGGAAATTGGTTACAAAAACCTTCATGCAGGCTGATGCTATTGTGATACTTTTAAACGGATCCACACTTGTCTCCTTAAAGAACTCGTCTCTGAATTTTAAGCATCCTTGAAAAAGAATTTCAACGTCATTTTTACAATAACGAATAGCTTCTTTCTTAAAGTCAAAGACCTCTTTGCTCGCTTCTCTGTACCAGCTGCTAAACACCTGTTGTTCTTGAAGACTCATGCGTTCTACAGCGTAGCAGGATGGAGGAGGAAAAGCCCCCACATACTGGAGATGTTGTCCAGAGGAAAATAGGTGGGGAAAAAAACCCTTGCTTTGATCGGTAAAGCCTAACGCTTTCGGCATGGCACTAAGCTTCATGCACATGAAGGACAGGCTATCAATGTATTTTAACCTGTAATCAGGGTCGGTTAAACAGAGAACTTTACTTCCTACCATGACGATATGAGGTTTAATGCCTAACTGCAGCATTGTTGTGAGAATCAGGTAACCATCGTACCCCCGCGCATTGTGCGCTATTAAGGTGTAACCTTTGTACATTGGCCTCCTGAAATGCAGGAGAAATTTTTGGGTGCAATTCAGTCCATAAGCGTACCATTCATCACCTTTCAACGTTTTAGCACAGACCAGAAAGGGGGTATGCACGCCGCTCTTATTGACGAGGCATTCGAAATCATAAAAAATCAGTTTATCATCAAGCTGATTAATTGCACTGCAAGGCAGAATGTAACACTTATGATCATCGCATGTAATGTCTAGGCTGGGGGGTACATTTTCACCGCAAATACTGCATTTTACATTACACACGTGTGGTTTATTCGGTTTACTGATTGGAATAACGTATATCCGTTTGCATACTTTACACAGTTTTACCAACTCACAGTCACTCATAGGCCTTTCAGCACTATTTCTGATGCGCGGTTCCCTGTGTCTGCTGAAACATGAGGAATTACGACAGATTCTTTGACAGCCTGCACAGCTTACAGGATTGCTAATCTCTTGCATACATTTATATGTTCGACACACTGGACAATAACCTTCACAATGGTGTGTATTGGCATTCTGATAGCTGGCGTAACAGTAATTACAAATATATCTGCACCCCATAAAACCTTTGAGATTTTTTATTCCATAGTAATGACCTTGAAATAACAGCAAAAACAGAGGGTTTGAACGATCGGGGAAACTGGTCTCAAATTTACACAGAGCAGTAGAGCCCGTGGTTCTGTGAAACACTACAATTTTTCTCTTCAGAATGGTTTCAAATTTACCAATATCACTAAAAGTAACTGCTGTTTGCTCGTCGAGGCCTGCCTGATGCTGCCATCTCCTCCCCAGTTCTACAGCACGGTGATCCGTGAGCTCAGGATCAGAGACGTGTGCGAGGCTGATTGCAAAACATAACTGATTACCGGTATTGTTTATAATATACAAATGACGCATTTTCTTATTAAACAGTTCACAGTCTAACGTTCCTGCAGCTTTACGCTTAGAACCTCCTGCTGGGTCATTAACAACCTGAAGAACAAATTCCATGTTATTATCTACAGGTATATTTGCATTCGATTGTACTAAATCGTCGAGGAAGTTTTCGAAAGCAGGCAGGATCATATTTCCATCATCTGTAACAGTAAATGTGATGTGACGATTGAGATTTTCACCCACTAATTCCAGCTGCACAACGTCGTTACGTCTGGTTAAAGATCTCGCAGCGTCGGCTAATTCAATGATAATACGCATGATGTCTGTATAGAATGCTGCTAAATCTGGAACGTTACTTGGACAGGGCGGCGGTATGGTAAAAGGTCTCCTTATTTCATGGTTATTAAAATGTTCACGTTCAACCACAGCTGGAGGATCTTGCTCTATTTGATCAGAACTAACTGCTACGTCCGTATTGAAATGACCCCCGTGATGATCTGCGGAGTGTGACGTAGAAGGATTCTGATGAGTGTCAGGTGGATAATTTTCCTCAATGCTGCTGTGTGGAGACGGTTCGCTGTTCAAATCGGAAAGAGCCTGATTGATTACGTTTAAAACGTCACCGTGCCGATCTGCGGCGTGTGACGTAGAAAGATTCTGATCATTTTCCTCAATGCTGCTGTGTGGAGACGGTTCGCTGTTCAAATCGGAAAGAGCCTGATTGATTACGTTTAAAACGTCACCGTGCTGATGTTCATTTATTAAATTTTCACTGTTAGCAGGAGATGCATTAACGGGGATTTCGTTAAGTTCATTAACTAAATTTCTTATTTCATCCAGGGCAAGTCTGATTACTTGATCAGAACTAACTGCTACATCCGTATTAAAATGACCCCCGTGATGATCTGCGGAGTGTGTCGTAGAGGGATTATGATAATTTTGCTCAATGCTGTGTGGAGACGGTGTGCTATTTTCTTCTGCATTAACGGGAATTTCGTTAAGTTCATTAACTAAATTTCTTATTTCATCCAGGGCAAGTCTGATTCGGTTATCCATTTTCTATGAACATAAGAAACAAAATAAAAATAAAACTAACCTACAGAAAAAAAAACCAAAAAAAAACAAAAAAAAAACACAGTGATCAGTTCAGTTTAAAATCACCTTGATGTCACCAAAATGCTTCTTTAACAGAATCTGACATGCTGCCAGAAGCGTTAATGATGAGGCCTTATTACGAAGATCCCGTGAGGCTGTAGAGACTGTCTTCCTGCGCTGTCCGTTTCTGTAGCCAATCTGTCCTACCATCAACGTTACCTCTGTAAGGAGAATGAACAAAAAATAAATAAATAGATAATAAATATATATATATTGAAATAATCACATTAAAGCTGAAAAAAAAATAAAGGAATTCAAATTAATTCAGTATGTATGTATGAATTAAAACGTACCGTTCATTAATCCACTCACTAGTGTTGCTCTGATTGTGTCAAGATGAAATCATCAAGGTCATCAGCGGTGGGTTCTATGACAAAGAAACAAATATATATATATATATATATATATATATATATATAAACAATATATATAAACAAAATTTGAGAACATTCACATGCATTTAATGATTTCTTAAAAATGAATACTTACTTACTTACTTACGTTTTAAGATGTCATTGTGCTTTTGTGAATTATCAGAAGTAGAAGCCACAATTTCCGGGTTTCCTGAAATATTTACCGACATTTTTTCTTGTCAGTACTGGTATTTTCAATGTAACAAGTGTTATGGTTCAAAGACATTCAGCATTTGAAGACCCTGACACTGAGGCTAACCAATGAAACAGAGCCCCAACATTTACACACAGTATTTATACCAGAACATGACAGTGTTATCTCAACTGCAAAGACTATGTTTTTAAGACCAAAACCCTTCTTGAGTTCAAAGGTGATATGTTATCTAAGAAACAGACGTAACTGCCCCTTCCTGAAATCGCCCCTAACAGTTGGATATGGTATAACTGTAACCCTGTAACTCTAAGATGAAAAAGTAAAATGTTTTAGAAAAGCTACAGGTAACTAAAATTATCATTCCTTTTTTCTAAAATGGAGTCTCTCATGATTCAAAAACAAACACATCATTGCTAGTCAATTTGTAACTTGGAAACAGTACACTGATGTTCTTTTTTTTTCTGTTAATCTGATATTTGTCTTACCTATTTCAGCTGCTTTTCCAGTATGTTGACGCAGAAGCTGAAGGTTTTTCTCGTTCCATCGATGTAGTGAAGCACAATTTTTTTTTATTTACTTTTTTAGGTCTTTTCTATTTTGAACGGATTTAGACTGGCTCATATATTCAACAAATAGGTCCTGCTGTAAAGCAAAAATTAACTTACAATTCTGTCAGGTTACACAGTTCCTTTATTAGGATTTCATGTGATAGGTCAACATTAAGTTGATTATACCTTTAAAAATATAAAACGATGCATGTCTTTTTTTGTTGTTTTGTTTTTTAGATGTATTAACGCCTGAAAAAACATACAGATTATTAATAACACCCTTAAACACACCCCTGTGTGTTTTAATTGGCTCATTTAAGGCCTTCCCCGTAACACCCTTAAACACACCCCTGTGTTTTAATTGACTCATTTAAGGTATCGCCCCTAATGACGACAACCAATCAACATCCACTGTTACGCCCCTTGGACACACCCCCCTGCCCACATGGCAACCACATGGCCCCCACCGGAAGTCCCGCCCTCACCGGAAGTCCCGCCCACCTGTCAAAATGTTTGATGAAAGGTTGCACTTAAATTCTCTGGCTGCATCCACATGTGCTTTTTTTTTTTGCTTAAATCCGAGTTTATTTGAGTGGGCGTTCAAACTACTGATTAAATATGCACAGAAGGGGAATGTGGACATCACACAGCAGCTCACTGTGAAGTAATTTATAAAATTTTTGAACAATGGGAGCTGACAAAAGTATGACAACATTAAAACAAGACAAAGAAAGGTAAAACAAAAGAGAGCACAACTATTAACTTCTCTCAGGTAGCTCACACAGCTTGTCCTACCAGGCTTGAGATCAGCTGTCTTCCCAAAGCCCTCACTGAACCCAACAAGAACCCCCCAATTACGAACTGCTGCTATTTCATAATCACTGATAAAGAACCGAGTGTTTGATTGTTTTTCCTGCACACTATAATCACACTATAATTTACTGTAGTTGTATCTTGTGCAGTGACAATGAATTATTGTATTCTATTCTATTCTAATATAATGCCCAAACCAGGAGAAAAAGGCTTAGGAGGCTGACTATTGGAACATTAAACAGGTGAGTGATTAACTGAATGCGCTGCAGGGAGGAACAGACAGCTGAAGGGAACGTATGAGAAAAAATGGCCCACAAAAACACACAAAGCAAACACAAACTCAATAGCTATGCATGGAGGGAAAAAACCTACTAAATGCAAAACGTAAAGACTCAACAAGAGGGAAACAGTGACTGAACACAACATGACTAAATACTGAAGCCAACAGACTACAAAACTGAAAACCAAGGTGACCATCAAAGCTTTACGTCCTGCAGATTGCTGCACAAACAGTCCCTTAGTATTTTCCCTGTTTTGTACCATTGCACTGTTTCAGATTAAAAGCAGTACAGGTCTTTCTCAAAATATTAGCATATTGTTATAAAGTTCATTATTTTCCATAATGTCATGATGAAAATTTAACATTCATATATTTTAGATTCATTGCACACTAACTGAAATATTTCAGGTCTTTTATTGTCTTAATACGGATGATTTTGGCATACAGCTCATGAAAACCCAAAATTCCTATCTCACAAAATTAGCATATCATTAAAAGGGTCTCTAAACGAGCTATGAACCTAATCATCTGAATCAACAAATTATCTCTAAACACCTGCAAAAGATTCCTGAGGCCTTTAAAACTCCCAGCCTGGTTCATCACTCAAAACCCCAATCATGGGTAAGACTGCCGACCTGACTGCTGTCCAGAAGGCCACTATTGACACCCTCAAGCAAGAGGGTAAGACACAGAAAGAAATTTCTGAACGAATAGGCTGTTCCCAGAGTGCTGTATCAAGGCACCTCAGTGGGAAGTCTGTGGGAAGGAAAAAGTGTGGCAGAAAACGCTGCACAACGAGAAGAGGTGACCGGACCCTGAGGAAGATTGTGGAGAAGGGCCAATTCCAGACCTTGGGGGACCTGCGGAAGCAGTGGACTGAGTCTGGAGTAGAAACATCCAGAGCCACCGTGCACAGGCGTGTGCAGGAAATGGGCTACAGGTGCCGCATTCCCCAGGTCAAGCCACTTTTGAACCAGAAACAGCGGCAGAAGCGCCTGACCTGGGCTACAGAGAAGCAGCACTGGACTGTTGCTCAGTGGTCCAAAGTACTTTTTTCGGATGAAAGCAAATTCTGCATGTCATTCGGAAATCAAGGTGCCAGAGTCTGGAGGAAGACTGGGGAGAAGGAAATGCCAAAATGCCAGAAGTCCAGTGTCAAGTACCCACAGTCAGTGATGGTCTGGGGTGCCGTGTTAGCTGCTGGTGTTGGTCCACTGTGTTTTATCAAGGGCAGGGTCAATGCAGCTAGCTATCAGGAGATTTTGGAGCACTTCATGCTTCCATCTGCTGAAAAGCTTTATGGAGATGAAGATTTCATTTTTCAGCACGACCTGGCACCTGCTCACAGTGCCAAAACCACTGGTAAATGGTTTACTGACCATGGTATCACTGTGCTCAATTGGCCTGCCAACTCTCCTGACCTGAACCCCATAGAGAATCTGTGGGATATTGTGAAGAGAACGTTGAGAGACTCAAGACCCAACACTCTGGATGAGCTAAAGGCCGCTATCGAAGCATCCTGGGCCTCCATAAGACCTCAGCTGTGCCACAGGCTGATTGCTTCCATGCCACGCCGCATTGAAGCAGTCATTTCTGCAAATGGATTCCCGTCCAAGTATTGAGTGCATAACTGTACATGATTATTTGAAGGTTGACATTTTTTGTATTAAAAACACTTTTCTTTTATTGGTCGGATGAAATATGCTAATTTTGTGAGATAGGAATTTTGGGTTTTCATGAGCTGTATGCCAAAATCATCCATATTAAGACAATAAAAGACCTGAAATATTTCAGTTAGTGTGCAATGAATCTAAAATATATGAATGTTAAATTTTCATCATGACATTATGGAAAATAATGAACTTTATCACAATATGCTAATATTTTGAGAAGGACCTGTATACCTTCAGGAAAATGACCATAGTGCACAGTGGCCTCCAAACTGCACCAGAGGTCATTATGAACAGACCATTCTCATATATTTCGGTCTCACTTTAGACTCAGTTCGGTGTGAATATTCTTTGTCATTATTTGTACTCGTACTCGTCGTCTTCCGCTTTATCCGGGACCGGGTCGTGGGGGCAGCAGACTCAGCAGAGACGCCCAGACGTCCCTCTCCCCAGACACCTCCTCCAGCTCCTCCGGGGGATCCCAAGGCGTTCCCAGGCCAGCTGAGAGACATAGTCCCTCCAGCGTGTCTTGGGCCGTCCCCTGGGTCTCCTCCCGGTGGGACGTGCCTCCCGAGGAAGGCGTCCAGGAGGCATCTGGTAGAGATGCCCAAGCCACCTCAACTGGCTCCTCTCGATGTGGAGGAGCAGCGGCTCTACTCCGAGCCCCTCCCGGATGGCGGAGCTCCTCACCCTATCTCTAACGGAGTGCCCGGCCACCCTACGGAGGAAGGTCATTTCAGCCGCTTGTATCCAGGATCTCGTTCTTTCGGTCATGACCCAAAGTTCATGGACACAGGTGAGGGTAGGAACGTAGACCGACCGGTAAATCGAGAGATTCACTTTTTGGCTCAGCTTTCTCTTCACCACAACGGACCGGTACAGTGCCCCGATCCATCTGTCGATCTCCTGTTCCATTCTTCCCTCACTCCTGAACAAGACCCCGAGTACTTGAACTCCTCCACTTGAGGCAGGAACTCCCCTCCAACCTGAAGAGGACAAGCCACCCTTTTCCGGTCGAGAACCATGGCCTCGGACTTGGAGGAGCTGATCCTCATCCCAGCCGCTTCACACTCGGCTGCGAACTGCCACAGCGCATGCTGTAGGTCTTGGCTAGAGGGGGCCAGCAGGACCACGTCATCTGCAAAAAGAAGAGATGAAATCCACTGGTCCCCAAACCAGACCCCCTCTGGCCTTTGGCTGCGCCTAGATATCCTGTCCATAAAAGTTATGAACAGGACCGGTGACAAAGGGCAGCCCTGCCGGAGTCCAACATGCACCGGGAACAGGTCCGACTTAGTGCCGGCAATGCGAACCAAACTCCTGCTCCGCTTGTACAGAGACCGGACGGCCCCTAGTAAAGGGCCCCCGATTCCATACTCCTGGAGCACTCCCCACAGGGCATCACGAGGGACACAGTCATATGCTTTCTCCAGGTCCACATAACACATGTGGACCGGTTGGGCAAACTCCCATGAACCCTCGAGTACCCTGTAGAGAGTATAGAGCTGGTCCAGTGTCCCACTGTCTCCGACCGCCACGCAATGTTGAAGAGGCATGTCAACCATGACAGCCCCACAATATCCAGAGACTTGAGGTACTCAGGCCAGATCTCATCCACCCCCGAAGCCCTGCCACCGCTGAGCTTTTTAACCACCTTGGTGACTTCAGCCTGGGTGATGAAAGAGTCCAATCCCGAGTCCCCAGCCTCTGTTTCCACCAGGGAATGCGTGATGGCAGGATTGAGGAGATCCCCGAAGTACTCCTTCCACCGCCCGATAATGTCCCCAGTTGGGGTCAGCAGCCTCCCACCCCCACTGTAAGTAGTGTTGGCTAAACACAAGCTTCCCCCTCCTGAGGCGCCGGACGGTTTGCCAGAATCGCTTCGAGGCCAACTGGTAGTCCTTCTCCATGGCCTCACCGAACTCCTCCCAGGCCCAGGTTTTTGCCTCTGTCACAACCCGGGCCGCAGCACGCTTGGCCTCATGGTACCTTTCAGGAGTCCCAGAGTAGAAGAGAGTCCAGCCCCTCTCAAGGAGATGGGTCCCAGAGTCTACACTGTGCGTGGAGGTGAGCCCGACTATTTCTAGTCGATATCTCTTGACCTCCCGCACCAGCTCAGGCTCCTTCTCCCCCAGTGGGGTTGACATTCCACGTCCCTAAAGCCAGCCTAAGCATCTGGGGATCGGGCCGCCGAGGCCTCCACCTTCGTCTGCTGCCCAATCCTCTTTACACCGGTTCCTCACAGATCCCCCTGCAGGTGATGGGCCCACTGGGGGATGGCCTCGCGTCTCTCATTCGGGCTTGGCCCGGCCGGGTCCCGCAAGGAGCAACCCAGCCACCATTGGCTCTCCAACGAGTCCTGACCCCAGGCCTGGCTCCAGGGTGGGACCCCGGCTCCGCCATACCGGGCGACGTCAAGTGCCTCGATTTAGTAGTCGTCATGAGGGGTTCTTGAACCGCTCTTTGTCTGACCCGTCACCTAGAGCCTGTTTGCCATGGGAGACCCTACCAGGGGCATTTAAGCCCCAGACAACATAGCCTCTAGGATCATTCGAGTCCTCAAACCCCTCCACCATGTTAAGGTGACAGTTTATTTGTATTTCATCTAAATGTTTTGCATCTAACCTCAAATGTAAAAAAAAAAAGAAAAAACATGTTGGCCTCAGTTATACATTTTTACAAATAAGTCAAGGGGAAAACATAGTTTATATTCAACAACATGCTGTCTCTGTGTGTCTTTGCCCCCGAGGGACACATGAAGTGATTCAGTCTTTCCTATCGAATGGAGGAACTGAAACCTTTTGGGACTGCTACATTCATTTCACAAATCCTCCCATCACATCACCCCTCTGCGTGTATCTTTTTTATTTCTGACTGTTTTCGTTTTTCTGTCACAAACACAAGTTCACAGGAGGACAGCACAGCACCTCTCCACTTACCCTGCTGTAGCCATGGCCGAAAGGACCTGTCCTGATGGGAAGGAGTGGGACATCCTTCTCAGGATCTGTTTTAAAACAAGTGCCACCCGTAAGCTTCACCCACCAACAGGTGAGTCACACTGAACCTTTATTGATTTGTTTGTACCATATCCCCCTCCTCAAGGTGCGGAGAATAAAAATGCACTGACTTTGATCTCCTCAGAGCCCATCCTGACTGCAAAGACAAGTTCTGGCAAGTCAACCAGCCCATCAAATGTGTTGATGCTGAGTCAGACTCTGTGGATCTCCGTGATCCTGGTCACTCTGGGGTCCATCTTGGCTCTGACCATTTGGATTGTCATATTTAGACGGCAGACCAAAGCCCGTGGATACTACGGTAAGCTCTAATGTTAATTGTTTTTCTACGTTGTTAAAGGCCAGCACACCCCAAATTGCTTGAATTCTTGTGTTGAAATAACAAACAAATAAAATAATTACAAATAGAATAACTTCATTACAAGGTGGTTTAGATTATGCTTAGACAAGGTCTAAGACATTAAATCTGTCAGAGCAGAAGATCTTGTGAATAAAATACACAAAGAAACAAACATGGACAATAACATGGACAAAACAAAGAATATTCTTTGTTATTCTTGTAATAGAGATACATTAAGAGGCATTTTAAAGTAGCAATACATAATTTTTTAAATACCAATTCACCAGGAGGAGGGGGGCTGATGACAAGCAGGCATCTGAGAATCTTCTGGAGGAAATAAGATGGTAAGAAGGCAGTTGGTGAAGTGTGACGTTCATCACAGTGGAAACTCCACCGTTTCTATTCTCTTCTTCTCAGGCGTCCCACGGGCCGACTGTGCTGTCTTCCAATCTATTCTGGTTTCAGCACACATTTGTAGGCCCTAATTTGCCCTGCCTCTATCTACAACAAGAAAGTAGTTAGAGGAGACTCCAGACTCATCAGCCTCATGTTCTCCTCACTCAATAAGTTGTCTATCTACACTTCTGTACACGAGACAACCAGGAATGCAGAAAACTGCATTACTTCGTTCAGCTGCTATGAAACTCATCATTGTTTAAATAACTGACTGAAGTAATTGAGTGGGCAAAGTGATATATTTAGTGTTTAAAGTCTTCAGCAAGAATTATCTCAGCATAAATAACAATCTAAAATGTTCGTTTTTCATTTGTATTTAGCTCTTTTCCTCTTATACCTCTAAATTAATCTTAGTGCAGCCAACTGTCCTCAGTAGTAAGGAAATTTTCCACCTGCATGTAATTTCTCCTCAGTATAAATCCATTTATTAGTGAACATTAGTGAAAAACAAACGATCACGAAGACCAAGGCACACAGCAGACAGGTCTGGAAGAAGGTTGTGGAGAGGTTTAAAGCAGGGTTAGGTTATGAAACAATATCCCCAGCTCTGAACATCTCTGAGAGAACTGTGCAATCCATCTTCAGAAAATGGAAAGAGTGCGGCAGACTGAGACATGTCCTTCTACTTAAACTAACAGGTCTGGCAAGGACAGCATTAATTACGGAAGAAGGTGAGAGGCCCATTGTACCTCTGGAGGAGCAACAGAGTTACCATCGGTCATGCACGGCAAAGTTTGGAGACTGTGGACAGAATAGCTATTAATAGTGCACTCCAAAAATCTGACCTGTTTAGATGAGTTGCAAGAATGACCAAAACTGAAGTTTTTGACCTACATGCAAAACTCTGTGTGGTTGAAAAACAACGCTGCACATCTGCCATAACACACCATCCCAATGGTGAAACATAGAAGTGGCAACATCATGATGTGGTAATGCTTTTCTTCACAGGAGAGAGGGAAACTGAAGAGAGGTGATGAATGGAGCTATATACGGGGCAATCCTGGAAGAAAATCTGTTAGAGATTGTCCCTTCCAGCAGGATGACGGCCCAAAACTCATATTCAGAAATACAATGAAAAACTTTATATCAAAGCATAATTATGTGTTAGAATAACCCAGTCAAAGTCCAGTCCGAAATCCAATTGAGAATCTTTGGTATGACTTAAAAATTTCTGTTTACAGACGCTCTCATTCAAATGTGATCGAACGGCTTATTTTTCTTTGCTCTTTTGAGCAAAGAAAAATAGGACAAAACTTTCAACATCTGATGAGCAAAGCTGGTAGTTGCATACAATAAATGAAAGGTGGTTCTGCAAAGGATTAACTCAGGGGGCTACATAAAAATGTGCCACACACTATTTAGGTTTTTTTTGTAAAAACAAAAAATCTAATAAAACATATTTTCCTGCAACTTCACATAAAATTCCAGTAAAATGCAATGAAGTCTGTGGTTGCAATGGGCAACAAAAGATTTGGTTTTAAGGCACTGTATGTCACACGAATGACTACTCCATCTTTATTTATATGTGATGCAGAGGATCCAGTCACTGAACAAGAGGTTCTTAAGAAAGCAGAGCCAAAAGCCAAGTTTCACCCGCCCCACTCAGACAGAAACGGTCAGACCCTTCAAAGAGCGGCGAACGGATCCTCATCATGTCATCAGTTGCACCCCGGAGCCCAAACGGACCCAAAGTGGGAGGATGGCTTCAGCATTTGCAGGGAACCTGCAAGGCATGTGTCTAAAGACGGAAACGGAGGGCTGCCTGCATGCAGCATTGTGGCAGACCACAGAGTCCCACTTCCTGCCACAGAGCTGGGAGGCACTGCGTTAGTTACAACTAAAACTGTAGTGTAAGCTGCACCTGTGTGTGTCGCTGTGTACTTATAATATTATGAGTATAATTCTTTTTACAGTTACATAATATAGAGTCATCTTCATTCCTTCATGAACAAAAAGCAAGAATTCATGTGAATCATGACGCTCTAGTTGGTTTATTGTAAAGGTCAGGATGCCGTTGTGTTTATTGCTGTTCTCCATGTTTTACATGCTCTTGGGGTTAAATGTTATTCATCCATAATTTAATTGTGTTTGTGTATGATTTGAATTGTATATCACTTTCTACATTTCTGTCATGGGTGAAACATATATTTCAGTATGTCGAAACTGCTACTGCTTGTGAAAAACGTGTGTTTTTTTAAATATTCTTGGAACATAAAACACATACACCTTCAACTTTTGTGCCACATTGAAAAACCTTTAATTAATAAACCACAAAATAAAATTCAACACAAATATATTGTAGAGATTTTAAACATTTAAAAAACCCTCCCAATGGACGTCATTTTGATTTTGGGTGTTCAATGATACTTTCAAAGATGCAATGGATGCATCCCTCTTTAATCATTTTAAACAGAAGAAATAGCTTGAATATAATATGTTGTGTGAATTTTCTCTAATCCACACATTCTCAGAATTATACATACAGGCTCAAATATACACAGACCCTCACTAATATTTGGATAAGTGTCCCTAGTCATCAAAAGGCTCCTAGCATAATACAGGCAGAATATTTCACCATTCTATTTGGCAGAATTGATAGAGTTCATTTTTTATTTGGTGTGTTTTGCTTGAACTGACCCAGTTTTTAAGGCTAGATCAGAAATATTGTATATGGTTAATGTTCCAGAAGCTCAATGTCAGCCTGTTTTGAGCTTTTAAAGCCAGTTTGGATATGTGTGTGGGATCGTTGTCCTGTTGGAACATCCCTTTGTGTCCAAGTTTCAACTGTCGGACACAAACTGTTGCCGTCAGATGAAAGGAAATTGGTCAGAACAATCAGAAACAACCCAGCAACCTTGGAACCTGTCATGAGCTGGAAACTCCTGGAACACAAGTGTCCCTATCCACTGAGAAGCAAGTTTAACATCAGTAGAGTCTGAGAGGATGACAACCAAAACTTTCAATGTTTGCAGCTGCCCACTTGGCAAACCAAACGCCTGAAGGAGAAACGTTTTATGGTCAGATGAGACAGAAATTGAGCTGTTTGATCTCCATGACAAGAAATATATGTGGGGGAATCAAAGTAATACTTTGAAACACTGTACCTACTGTCAAGCAAGGTGGTGGCAACATTATGTTGTGGGACTGATTTGAATTGCACAAACTTCATGTAATAATAAAGATGTAGGATCATCACATTCATGTCAAGTCAACAGCTAGACCACTGAAATGTGGACACAGATGAGACAATGATCCCAAACACACAAAAACTGTGAGTTTGCTCAAAAGCCGGGTCAGTGCCAAAACCCAACCAGTTTAAATGTAATCTGCAAATTCTGCCATTAGGAGTGGTCAAATATCCAGCAAGAATATTGCCAGAAGCTTTGTGACGGCTACAAAAATTCATTCATTCATGGCGATGACGAGTCTGACTGGAACAATGCCTACTGTAAGTAAAGGTACTGAATTAGCATGTGAATATAGGTCCACTGTTTTTCGCAGCTAATAAAGCTTATTTACACGGTAAATAATGTATCATACTTTGCAATGAATGAGCGCCCTGCAGGCAACAAAAATAAAGAACACATATTAAAAGTAAATAAAAACAACATTCTGTATTTTCACTTGTGTCTGGGGCCAGTTGTTTTTGCAAAAAAAATTACTTTAGTTTTTGATTACATGAAGCCCAAGCTAAAGTGCATAATTATAACATGAATCACATGCAAAGCATTGACACAAGAGCCACAAAAAATAAAGACAAACAAATCAATTTGACAAATGAATTTGTGGACTGAAACATTTCCCCCAGTTTGGAAGAGCTTACAAGAACAAGCATGAGAACCTGCTACTCTTATAGCCGAAACAAACTATGGAGGAATGTGACCTGGGGAGAGAGCACTGGTATCATAAATAGATCATTTAACCTTTAACTTGCCTCCTGTGTCTTTACCGTCATACTGACTCAACAGATGCTTACTCTCAAACACTGTGCCTATAGTCTTTAACAGAAAGTTCCTCTGTGATGCTATCACAGGAAGGTGCTGGGACTGTCGGTGACGGCCAGGTGAAAGTACTCTGGTGAGCTCTCCTTCTGCAGGTTGCCGTTGGTGTCTCTCCAACGGATTCTAGTGGACAAGGTCTTCCTCTTTTCGAAGCCCTCTTTTCCAGCTCGGTGCTTCTCTAGACTGGATACAATCATGTCTGCCAAGTCCTGCTGGAGCCGCTGGAAGTTCTCGCTGAGAAAGAAACATTGACATCATTGTGGATCATAATCCTCTAATGTAAATGTTTGGAGTACATTTAAATGAGACTTGACTCACGCTGTTGGCGGTGTGGGCAGGTTGTATTTTCTTCCTGTTACGCCTGTTAACCAGTAGGTCATCTCCTTGCCTTTACCCTGTGAGTCAGGAAACAAAGACAAGCCTCCAGTTAACATGCAATGTTTGATGCCTGTGTGGATGTACAATAGAAAGAAAAAATCATCTCACCTTTAGGTATGTCTCTCCTCTTTTTTCAAACTCAAACTTGCAGTCTGTCCTTTGCAGAATTTTGATTGTGGGCTGGCTCACATGAATCCTCAGAGCTGGAAGAGAAAGTGGAAACCGCTCATCAGATTTGGAGTTCTGCTTCTTTCTAAAATTAGAATCTTCATCTGGACTTCCACTCTGTTCAATGTTTTTATGCGTATTGGTCTTACGCAGGCCTGTAGACTCCATGCGAGAAGCCGTGTTCACCGTGTCCCCAAAAAGACAGTAGCGAGGCATCTTGTTTCCAACCACTCCTGCTGCACAGGGACCTGGACGCAGGTACATAAGTAAATAAAGATAAGATCAGATCAGATCAGATTTTTTTTATCTGATTTTTTTAAGACCTGATGGCTAGTGAAAGATTGATATTTTTTAAATAATGCTAATGCTAAAGATTTGACTTTATCATATTCTCTCTCTCTCTCTCTCTCTCTCTCTCACTCACTCTCTGAAAAGAGCAGTCAAGGATTTTAGCACATTATGTGGATTTTCTAAGTACCTGTCTTATCTTTAGGGAAACTTTAGTGAGGAATTCAAAAGAGGAAGGCCCCGAGAGCCGACACATCCTGATGCCAGAAAACAACCTTAATCATAGGACAGGAGGAGCAGCACCTTCTGGTTGGTCAGATGTTGTTTACTGTTGGAACCATCTTGTTTCTCTGCTCCAGGTTCCATCAGCTCAGCCCAGTCTCTCTCAGCTGGAAAGATCGTCAGCCTGGCTCACAGCTGCTGTCTGCATTTGAATTTGATTCAAGTTGGGTTGGACACAACTTCTTGGTTTTGTGTGTTGATTGGTTAGTCCATCGTCTCTCATTATCTCCCTTCTTTAAGTTTTTTTAATGTGTGTTTGAGAAATGTTATTATTCAAACGCCATACATGATCGAGTAGTTTCTCAATCCTTTCCTTGTGTTTCTTCATTTTCAGATTCAAAGTTTCATAATAAACCAAGATAAAGAAATCCCCTTCTGGAGCTAGTGTAATTAAGGTCTACTACACATACATTTCATCTGTATTGAATTTAAACAATCTCAGGAACACAGTCTAAAAGATTATTTTTAGCGAGACCTAATGTCACCTGAACAAGGCCTTGCAGCAGTCTTGGTCAGAATAGTCTAATGTGTGCATATTTATGCTCAAGGTCAGTTTTTTGTGTGTTTTCCAAAGCTACAGTTCTCCCAAAGTACAATATTAATGTGGGATTTTATCATGAAACCTTTACTTCCACTGTTTTCCTCTTCTACTCTACTACCCTGTTTTATTCAGCCACCAGATATCAGCAACTTCACAGGCATAAAGAAAGAAGGGAAACTGAAACATAATAATATCAATACAACAACAGTAACATAATGTTGCAGAAAAGGGTTATAATTTGTTTCCAAGTAACTAGACATAATTTATGCATCAGAGTCTGGATCAGCAGTATTTTTACAGATTCAACTAAATAGATATAAACTCTTAAACTGTTTTTTAGACAAACTGATAGTGATGTAGTAAACAGAACACCCCAGATCAGATCTTTTACACAAATGTAGCTGCTTTCACAAAAGCCCTTTAAAAATGGCATTGCTGAAAACAAACTCATGATTAGTTAGGGTTATATATAGTGTTTGTGTTAAACCCTGAATGAGAGTTTTCTTTTTATTTAATAGAATGCTTAAGAAACTGGCATGATCCAGGTGGTTTGTAATCTTTGATTTCCTTTTTGTTGTTCTATCCCAAACTCTTTCTTTTAAATAAATGTGAGGTATTATAAGTCAGAATTGTAGGCTGTAAAAGCCTTTTTTAGGTAGGTAGGTAGGTAGGTAGGTAGGTAGGTAGGTAGGTAGGTAGGTAGGTAGGTAGGTAGGTAGCTATATCATTAAAAAAGTCAGGAATATTTGGTACCTGAATGCATTCCAATACGGATCCACAGAGGAATCCCTGGCAGGTGCTGAAGCTTAAACGTTCCCACAAATGACAGTATGTCTAGGGCCATATGGGCAATATCCACCGCATGCCTGTTGCCATTTCGCTTGGGTAACCCTGATGCAACCATGTAGGCATCTCCTATGGTCTCAACCTGAGGGTAAAGGAAATTTTCATTCAACTAACACAACAGCTATATTAATTAATCAGACTACAATACTAATTTATTCCTGACCTTGTCATACTACAAATTTGGGATCAATAATAAAGAAAATACAACAAGCAATAGAGCAGAAACATACAGCCAAGAACCCAATAGCTCCCACTCCTGTTCTGCAACTTCTCACTAAGCTCTTCAAGTTACACTAAGGTACCTTGTAGACATCATGGTGATCCAAAATGCTATCAAAGTTCTTGTAGATTTCATTCAGCATGTCTACCACCTCCATGGGGGTGCTGTAGTGGCAAAGGGTGGTGAAGCCCACTATGTCGCTGAAATAGATGGTGACCTCCTCAAACAGCTCAGGCTCCACTCTACCCGTCTCCTTTAGAGAGCGCACCACAGAACTAAGGAAACAGATGGAGCACAAAATATGATTTTGATTTTTTAAGTGAAGATTTGCCACATTAATATGACATGTACATTCAAACGCAAACATGCATGGTGCTTGTGCAGATTTGTCACTAGTGAATTAATACAGTCATTCAGGAGGGGTTGGGGGGGGGAATTGTGACTGAGAGGGAAAATGGAATATTGATAAATTTTGTTTTTTTCATTCTTATTGTGTTTTCATTTATTGTCGTAAGACCTGCTGAACAAATAAGGAAGAACCGAGTTTCCCAGATTACAATTCAGATGTTCTCTATATATCATCTTTAGCCAAGACTGTTTATGGCACTATGCTGTTCCTGCCACAGAATTACTTAGATCTGTTTTATTAACACTCACCCCCACCTCACACTCTCCAATGACCCAGATATTAGTATTTACAACATAGAGTTTACGACAGTTCTTTTGAATCTGTTGCTCGGCAGATAAGCTTTGAGATTAGAGTGTTTACTGATCCTGGGGACTGGCCCTAGGTGAGGGAGAAGTATTCGGTGACCTTGTCTGGTTATATATACTCTGTTCCTCATTTTAATGAATAAGAAAATGTGTGTTTTGCATACACTATTTTGTCTGGTCTGCAGAGATACGGTCAAGGACCGCTTATATACAGCATAGGTCTGTAAGAATAAAACTCAGGTAATCTGATTTAGGACCAGCAGATAAATTATCAGGTCAAGGACCAGCTGTTCATTTTTTAATATCACAGCTCTTTACAGGAAGGGTCAGAGCAGACTCCACCAGCTAAGAAGGCTGAGCTTTTTTGGAGGACAAGGGGCGCTCCTGATGACCTTTCTTGACACTGTGGTGGCGTTAGCCAGCTTCTGTGATGTAGTATGTCGGAGCAGCAGCTTGTCTACAGTTGAGAGGAAGAGGTTAGAAAAGCTCAGGAAGGCCAGCTGTGTCCTAGGATGCTTCCCTCGACCCAGTGCAGGTGGTGGGAGACAGAAAGACACTAGCAAAAATAACATCCTTGTTGTACAATGTCTCCAGCCCCATGCGTGAGGCTGTTGCAGAACTGAGAGCTCCTTCAGTGACAGACTGATGCATCCTTGGTGTACAAAGGAGCGTTATCACAGATCCTTCTTCCCAGCAGCTGTTAGACTTTATGCCCATTACTACTCTCAACAAATAACTGTTTCAATAAGTGTTTACTTCTTCTGTTGTTTTTTTTTGTAATGACACATACACATACACTGGCCACTTTATTAGGTACACCTTGCTAGTACTGGGTAGGACCTCCTTTTGCCTTCAGAACTGCCTTAATCCTTCGTGGCATAGATTCAACAAGGTACTGAAAACATTTCTCACAGAGTTTGGTCCATATTGACATGATAGCATCACACAGAGGCTGCAGATTTGTCAGCTGCACATCCTTGGTGCAAATCTCCCGTTCCACCACATCCCAAAGGTGCTCTATTGGATTGAGATCTCGTGACTGTGGAGGCCATTTGAGTACAGTGAACTCATTGTCATGTTCAAGAAACCAGTCTGAGATGATTCGTGCTTTATGACATGGCGCGTTATCCTGCTGGAAGTAACCATCAGAAGATGGGTACACTGTGGTCATAAAGGGATGGACATGGTCAGCAACAATACTCGGGTAGGCTGTGGTGTTGACACGATGCTCAGCTGGTAATAATGGGCCCAAAGTGTGCCAAGAAAATATCCCCCACACCATTACACCACCACCACCAGCCTGAACCGTCGATACAAGACAGGATGGATCCATGCTTTCATGTTGTTGACGCCAAATTCAAACCCTACCATCTGAATGTCACAGCAGAAATCAAGACTCATCAGACCAGGCAACGTTTTTCCAATCTTCTATTGTCCAATTTTGGTGTGAATTGTAGCCTCAGTTTCCTGTTCTTAGTTGACAGGAGTGGCACCCGGTGTGGTCTTCTGCTGCTGTAGCCCATCCACCTCAAGGTTCAATGTGTTGTACGTTCAGAGATGCTCTTCTGCATGCCTTGGTTGTAACGAGTGGTTATTTGAGTAACTGTTGCCTTTCTATCAGCTCGAACCAGTCTGGCCATTCTCCTCTGACCTCTGGCATCAACAAGGCATTTGCGCCCACAGAACTGCCACTCACTGGATATTTTCTCTTTTTCGGACCATTCTCTGTAAACCCTAGAGATGGTAGTGAGTGAAAATCCCAGTAAATCAGCAGTTTCTGAAATACTCAGACCAGCCCGTCTGGCACCAACAACCATGCCACGTTCAAAGTCACTTAAATCACCTTTCTTCCCCGTTCTGATGCTCGGTTTGACCTGCAGCAGATCGTCTTGACCATGTCTACATGCCTAAATGCATTAAATTGCTGCCATGTGATTGGCTGATTAGAAAATTGTGTTAACGAGCAATTGGACAGGTGTACCTAATAAAGTGGCCGGTGAGTGTATATTACTCTTTTGTTCCTGGGTTTTTTAATAAATGAACATACCCAGGCAGCAGCATGAAGTTCAGGCGATCTGCTCTATCTCTCTCAGCTTTGTACAGAGCCGTTCTCTCCTCAACTAAACACTCCAAAGTCCTGGAGTACATCTGCAGACGACGAATTAGGTTGTCCATGTATGTCTCGGTGGCTTGGTTGTGCAAGTTGCTGTAAAAAGAATTAATGAAACAAAACAAAAAAAAATCACTTTAATGGCCGTGGAACATCATATGAACAGTTGTCTATATTCACCCATATTTAATGTTTTTAAAATGATGTACCTGAAAATCTTTCCCAGTGTTAACTCTATCTTCTTGAAATCTGGCCTTCGTTCAGGGTCTTCATCCCAGCAGTTCTTTATCAGCATGTAAAGCTGTACTCACATGCAAATAGGAGCCAAAAAAGGGATGGGTTATTTATTTAGCAGTAACTGATAAAGGTAAACATTTGCCTGGCAAGATTATAAATACCCCTTGAAGCTTTACATTTTGTCACATTACAACCACAAACCTCTATGAATATCATTGGGATTTTCTATGATGGTCCAGCAGAGTAGCACATAGTTGTGAAGTAGAAGGAAAATCAATGGGATTTACTTTACTTTGACACCCTTAAATAAAATTAAGTGGAACCAAATGCCTTCAGAGATCACTTAATTAGTCAATACAGTCTTATTCCAAATACAGTTTTAATATAGCTCCTCTGTAATGGCTCCCCTCTGAAGGAGAGCATTAATCAGAAGAATATTAATTTAAGAACAGTCATTATTAGAAGAAAGTCATAAGAATGGTGATTTAAAGCTGGTTTAAAGTCACAAACCAATTCACCAAACACTTAGAACAAGGTTCTTTGTTCAGATGAAACCAAACTGACTTTTATGGACTATGTGAGAAACTCTGTATGTGATGAAATACTAACACTGTTTACCACCATTACCCATGCTGTGTGGGGTTTAGTTTTCTTTAGCAGGGATAGGGAAGCTGGTCAGACTTGATGGGAAGATGGATGGAGCTAAATACAGGGCAATCCTGTAAAATCTGTTGGAGGCTCCAAAAGACTTGAGGCTGGGGAGCAGGTTCACCTTCCAACAGGACAACTCTAAGGATACAGCCAGGGCTACAATGGAATATGTTAGATCAAAGCATATTCATGTTTATTCATTAGAATGGCCTAGTCAAGGTCCAGACATGAATCCAGTCTATGGCAAGAACATTAGAGTTGACAGACTCTTGTCATCCAATCCGAATAGGTATAAGTTACAAAGAAGATAAGACCAGTTTCTGGACGTGCTAGTAGAGACATATCCCAAAACACTTGCAGCTTTAATTGCAGCAGGGTGATTCTACAGGGTAAAGGCTTTATGGGGCTGAATACAAGTTTTTATTATATTTTTTATTTAAAGCTATCTTTTTTTCACTTCCTAGTTATGAATTAATTTGTTTTGGTCTATCACAAAATAAAAATAATGTCAAAGAAATGTCAAAAAGTTAAGGGGTCCTTATAATCTTGCCAAGCAATGGATAATGGATAAATAGTGTTTTGAAAAGTTATTGTGTTATTAGTGTTATTGTGAAGTGGTTGTTTACCTCAATTTCTCTCTCTGATACACCTTCAAAGTAGAGGTCAGGTCTGAAAAAGTGGTTGCCTATGGGATGCTGGACTCTGTGAATTTTCTCTGATAAATTACAGAACAGGAAAATAAAAATAATTAGAAGGTAGATTACAAAAAAAGCTAAATTAAATTTTTCACAAAAACAACCAGGAGGTTGGCTTTTACTTGTTA
This sequence comes from Girardinichthys multiradiatus, assembly GCF_021462225.1. NCBI lineage: Eukaryota > Metazoa > Chordata > Actinopteri > Cyprinodontiformes > Goodeidae > Girardinichthys > Girardinichthys multiradiatus. The sequence continues at coordinate 15,459,645 of NC_061818.1, forward strand.
ATGACATTATTACAATGATATACCTGCAGAGTTAGAGCAGCACTGGGTATAAAATGGGGTTTTCCTCAGAATGATCTCATGTGCGATGATGCCGTAGCTGTAAACATCGCCTTTCTGTGTCACGCCGTCTTTACGGAGATGCTCTGGAGCTGTCCACAAATCTGAAAAGGAGATTAAGAGAGGCTGAGTGTCTAATGATCTCAACTATATGACGCATGATCTGCCTCAGTAACAATCACCTCTGCCTGGCATCAGAATGGTGTGGCAGCCAAAGTCGGTGATCTTGACAACCATGCGGTTATCGACCACACAGTTGGTGGATTTGAGGCGACCGTGGACTCCAATATTACTCGAGTGAAGGTACGACATGCCCTGTATGGAACGTGCAGAGGAAGGCAATTAAAAAAGGATGAATGTGAATTACATGCTATTTGTTGTATTCCAGAGCTTTGTAAAAAGTATTAATACCCTTTTTGTGACTTTTTGCCACCTTAGAATCACAAACTTCAATGTGTTTATTCAGATTCTATGTGATAGACCAACACAAAGTACTTACTTTGGCACCCCTAAATTAAACCCAGTGCAACCAACTCCTTCAGAAGTCACCCAATAAGTAAGTAGAGCCCAGCCCATGTGTGTAATTTAATTTTGGCATAAATCTAGATGTTCTGTGAAGTCCTCAAAGGTTTTTTGGAGAACATTAGAGAACAAACAGCATCATGAAGACCAAGGAATACAGCAGACACTAAAACTGAATGAGGTTGCTGCACTACTTTATTTTTGTGTGTCACATAAAATCCTAATAACATGTAAGTTTGTGGTTGAAATGTGATAAAATGTGAAAAAGAATTTATTTCCTTTTGTTGACTAAATCTTTGTTAGGCAAGCAATTACAAACATTCAGAATTCATCTTAAACAGAAAGAAAGAAACACACATAATACAAGACAAAAAAGGCTAAATTCCACATATCAGAAAATAATATTTTTAATTTTACACCAAACAATAACAATACTACCTTTGCAATGTCATACATGACTGATATCTTAAACTCCATGTCCATGAAGGTTTCATCTGGGTAGGATATCCGGTCACTGAGAATGTGCTGAAGAAAAAAAACAAATATAGATAAAACCTAAATCTTATGGCCATTATCCTGCTGTTCATGGCCTGTATTAGGTGAATGAAAAAGTGGAACACTTAACAGACACTCCTGTGTGTGTGTGTGTGTGTGTGTGTGTGTGTGTGTGTGTGTGTGTGTGTCATAAATCATCAGGAAGACAGCCATTAGGAGGGGCAGTGACGAAAAAAGGCCATTTAGTTTTGTCATAAACAGCATGAGTGGCTGCACTGTAAACACGCACAGTACTGGTTTCTGTGTTATTTCATATTTATTATTTATACCCCTCAGAATCAGAAATTGTCGGATTACTAAAAAGAAGTTCATCAAAATGATTATTAAACCAAGTATAAATTTTAAAAAAGATTCAGTGACATTTATTTTCAGATAAATGATGGTTAACGATTTTATTAAAAACAATTATTTATTAATATGGATTTTTTCCTGACTAAATAAATGTGTTTAAATTAAAGGTTGGATTTTGTGAGAGTGTGCAGCTACAAAAATAGAATTTATTTTCAGGCATTTTACACATCTTTTTGTAAACTTAAAACACTTCTCATTTGAGCACCATAGTCAGTTCCTGGTTTTTTTTCATTCACTTCTGCTGATCAATATGTACGTCATTGATTGGATCAGAGAATCTGTAGAGTGATAAAACAGGCAGACCGGCAGACAGCAGCTGAACTCAACATGCAAGAAAAAAATCAAAAACAGAGACACTGTGAGATCTAATCTTACCCTGAGGGACCCCCTCTGGCAGAGCTCAAACACCCCAAAGACACCGTACTCAAACTTCACAGTGCCGTAAAACTTGGTTAGGTTGTAGTAATCGATCCGCAACAGCTGCAAGACAAAAGCATGAAAGAGTCGAATATAGAGCATATATATATGTATATATCCATATTTTTTTTATAAGAAACTTCTGAATAAAACACAAAGCATCTCACAGTGTTGAGTTCAATTTTTTGTTCCGGTGTGAAATCTCCATCTGCCTGTTTCATCTCTTTCAGGATTACAGGCTGGGGGGTTAACAGGGAATTAATACACTAATTAAAACATTTAAACATGGTTTGTAATCTAGTTATTGGTTTTTGGAAGCAGGAATAAAGGTACCTTCTTGTCATAGCAGCCTCGCTGTCTGAAGTATGTGCTGTCCTTCCGCTTATCTTCATCAATCTGTTCCATAAACACAAACCTAGATTATAAACTGACAGACCCAAACACAGACTTGTTAAAAGTTCCCACATTTATAAATAGAAGCTAGACACTAAAAAAGATTTGAACAATTACAGCATCAACCCCAGCCTAATGTCTATTGCAGCCTCTAACGGGTTTTCCTCTTGGATTGTCCTGTATTTCTCTATCCATCTTCCTATTACCTCTATTCGTGCTGTTGAAAAGCTATCCCAAAGCACTGCTGCCACTACCATGTTTCACCGTGGGGATGGTGTGTTTAGGGTGATATGCGTTGGTAGTTTTTTGCTACTCATCCAGACTAAAAAGCTAAATAGTGGTCCCGTATGACAGGACACCTTCTTCCACAGATACTCCGACCTGAGCTCTTGACCTGTGCAGTTCCTCCAGAGTTACCACGGCCCTCTTGTTGCTTCTCTGATTAATGCTTTTCTTGCCCAGCCTGTCGGTTTAGGTGGACGGCCCTGTCTTGGAATATCATCCAAAAGATGAACACACCGGTGAACTCAACAACACCAAAAGACCGGGAAAACCGCGGAAGACAAACGTGGTGGAAGACCGAACAATTTTTTCCCTGGTGAAGAAAAACCCCTTCACAACAATAGGTCAGATCATGAACACTCTCCAGGAGGTAGGTGTATGTGTATCAAAGTCAACAATCACCAGAAGACTTCACCACAGAGAATACACAGGATTCACCACAAGATGTAAACCATTGGTGAGCCTCAAAAACAGGAAGGCCAGATTAATGTTTACCAAAAAACATCTAAAAAAAGCCTTTACAGTTCTGGAACATCATCCAATGGACAGATGAGACAAAGATATATTTGTATCAGAGTGATGGGAAGAGAAGAGTACGGAGAAAGAAAGGAACTGCTCATGAGTGGAAACATAACACCTCATCAGTGAAGCATCGTGGTAAAGTCATGGCATGGGCTTGTATGGCTGCCAATGGAACTGGTTACCTTGTATTTATTGATGACGTGACTGTTGACAAAACCAGCAGGATGAATTCTGAAGTAATATTATCTGCTCATATTCGGCCAAATTCCTCTGAACTCATTGGACGCCGCCTCACAGTGAAGCTGGACAATGACCTGAAGCATACTGCTAAAGCCACCAAAGAGCTTTTTAAGGCAAAGAAGTGGAATGTTAGTTAATGGCCAAGTCAATCACCTGACCTGACCACTTGCGGAAAACAAAACTTTAGGGAAAATGTCCCACGAACAAGCAGGAACTGAAGACATTTGCAGTAGAGGCCTGGAAGAGCATCGCCAGGGATGAAACCCAGCATCTGGTGATGTCTGTGCCTTCTACACTTCAGGCTGTGATTTTCCACAAAGGATTTGCAACCAAGTACTGAAAAGGCAAACTTGATTTATAATTGTTACTGTGTCCCATTACGTTTATTCCCTTGAAAAGTGTGAGACACTAATTCAAACAGTTGTAAGTCTTACACCATTCACCTGATTTGGATGTAAATACCTTCAAATTAATGCCTAAAGTCTGCATTTTAAGTACATCTTGGGTGTTTCATTTCGAATCTATTGTGGTGGTTTAAAGAGCCAAAACGATGAGAACTGAGTCAATGTGACAATATTTATGGACCTGACTGTATGCTTAGATTACATTACACACATGCAGACATAAATAATTAGGTAACTTTCAAGGGTAATGGTTAAATTATTTTAGAGGAATCAAATAGAAAGCAGGTAAATACTAATGTACACCACTTTTCAGATTGTTTTTAACGATATAATGATAAATACGTATAGTTTTCCTTCCACAATCATGCACTACTTTATGTTGGTCTATCACATCAAAACTCAATAAATACATGCAAGTTTGAGGTTGTAACATGACAAAATGTAAAAACCTTCAAAGGGTGTTAATGCTTTTTCAACCCACTATATCTTGCACTTCTGCACTTCACCTTTCTGTATTATGTCCACTAAAAAAACCTTACTAAATGGAAATATTCAGGTTTAATGTAAGTTTTCAGCTTTGCATCACTTCTGTCAGTCTGCCCCAGGGCAGCTGTGGCTACAATGTAGCTCACCACTGTCAGTATGTAAATGTGTGGATGACTGAATGTGGTGTGAAGTGCTCTGGGGTCTCTGGGAACTTGATAAAGTGTCATATAAGTACAATTTAACTAAAAATCCAACTTTGCTGGCTTTCGGTTGGCATACATTAAAATATGTTTTAAATCTTTGTTCAGTTGGCTTTATGTTGTCTCAAAATCAATGGCAGCTTGAAGATACAGCTGGTTAGTGCCAACTCTGACCTTCAGAGAGACCTCCTTCTCATCAAGAGGACCAATCTGGTGTGGATTGATGTGGGACCACTTCTTCTGCATTAGACGCTCCTTCCTGTTCTGCCTGGCAGTGTTCACAATTGTCAAACACAAAGAGTGGACATGAATTGATTTATTCAGGTGGCACACAAAATTTATTCTTCTTGTTTGTGTTTTTATTTTGGAACATGTTATCATCTGGAATCTGTATGATTTCCTGCCATGCATGAATCAGTGCGGCTGAATTTGCTGCTGTGAAAAGGTTTCAGTGTTTACCTGTAGAAGATGAGAGCGATGGCTGTCACCACCACAACAATGACACCCAAAACGATCACAATAACGTCCTCCCTATCCAAGCCTGAAAACACAATGCATTGGTTTAAAAAAAAATGTAGCACTTAATAGTTGCTGAGACAATGTTTTAGTAGTATATTATACACAGTGGTTTTCAAAAGTGTCCATGTGTGAACTCAAAAAGACTAAATGGCAAATTGAAATCAGAAGGTGCTTCCACAAGTTGCTAGTTTAAGGTTGTGCACACCAGGTTAATAATTTTTCACATGTCTCATATCAATATTTGTTTTAAAGAATAAATATCACATCATTTGTAGGAAATTTTTGAAGGATTTATTAAATGTTTGATTTTTTCCAGTGGTCTGTCTGTCTGTCTGTCTGTCTGTCTGTCTGTCTGTCTGTCTATCTATCTATCTGAAAGTTTACATTTTGTTTTAGATCGCCTAATAAATAAAATATTGACATTTTATTTTGCAAAAAATTACAGATCAATGATACATTAATAATGACCTCATTGTATTGTCATTACGTTTTTGGTGTTGGGGCTGTGAGGACTAACTATAAGCAGTAAGTATCTGCAGTGAAGAGCAGTCAAAGTCATAATTTTGGAGAATCAGGCAGTAATTCTCATGGGGGTGTCAAGCTAACATCTGGCAGGGCAAATTCAAGAGTGCGCTTCTACCATCTAAAATCGCTCAAACTCAAACATTTCTTAGTAGTTCAAATTAACACCAAATGAAGTACAGTTGTTAATTTTGGACTACTGCTGACTGTTGCTAAATTCACAATTTTGTCAAGCAAACATTTTTACTTTCACCTTGCAGACGGTGGATAATCCTGCACTGATAAACTAATAGACTTTTTTTCATCTATAATTTATTACCTTCTGAATTATCAGGTTCATCATATGGAAGTTTGCCTTTCCAACCCAGAGCAGGGTTTGGGTGCTTTTCGATGGTTTTGTTCTGTGATGTATCAAACACTAGCAGCGTTTCATACTGTGGTAGAGTAGAAGATAAAATTAAAACAGCTGATCCCTGTTGTTTTACTGTGCTGACTGTTAAAGGAACAGTAACCTCACCTTCCCGGTGAGGACTGATGTGTAAATGAAAGAGAAGTTCGCATCTCTGTCTCCATACTCATCAAGCACATAGCGTCCTCCCATACCTGTGTCCAACAATACGTACACATACACATAAACACACATTGTTATACAGCAATAAATATAACACACCAACAAGTACACTTCTGAATAGCTAAAAAATAAACGGAAAGCAAAACGAAGGCTTTGAAGTGGTCTAGTCAAAGTCTGCACTTAAATTCGATTCAGTTGCAATGGAATGACCTCAAACAGACCATTAATGCTCAAAAACCCTCCAGTGTGGCAGTGTGAAAATACACATTCATGGGCCATTTATATCCACGGCAATATAACAGACTCACCACCAGCTATTGCAAGCACTTGATGACAATTGCTGCCACCATTTATGATATTTAGAGGGCAATTACATTTTCACACAGGGCCAGGTTGGTTTGGATAGCTAATACGAATCATCAGTAGCATTGACATCAACACATAAGATAGTACTTTACAGAGGCCTCTCGGTTTTATTGCAATAGTCTGAAAAGATTTGGAGATACAAGCATTTGCCTAAATACCAACCTTGTGAAAAAAGCAGAGCAATGAACTTCAACATAGACCATAAACTGCATATTCAATGCTGATGCTCATTCAATGCACCTATCCTCAAAATCTAAGCTCAATAAGCAAACTGGTGATGTTTATGATTTTTTAAAGGTTTAAAGGTCAGATTACACTTTCATTCTTAAGCTATGTCCACTACAACTTTTTTTTTGCTCTGAATAGTTGAATTACTCTGAATGTATGAACAAATTGCCTTGCAAATCTGTTCAAAATAAACCTCTCCCAAGCGTATTATCTTTAAATGCAAATGTTGTGTTTTATAACATAAAATGATTACATGTGGTTGAGATATTTTATAGTTTCATATAGTTATCATAGCTAAAATAATATAATGGTGTGATGCTTGATTTAAACTTGTCCTTATTTCATATTTGCCCTCCATAGTTTTAGTCTTATTTCTTAGTTAAGGTTTCATTTGGAGTTGGTGTCTTTACTTATGGAACTGTTAGTTCCTGTTTTATTTTGGTAGTCTGTCTTCCTTTATGTGCTGGGTTGTGTTTAGTTCCTGTTTGCACTGTCACTTGTATTTCTGTCTTTGTCTATGTATTCTGTCATTCTAATATTGGGTTATGTTCTCCTTTGGGATTTTTTTACAGCTCCTACAAACACTGTCTTCAGTATTTATTCCCTTGTGCTTCTGTCTCTCTTTGTAAGTCCCTACTGTTGTCACCAAATAATGTTCTAGTTCCTGTCTCTGTGTTGTTTTCAGTTTTTTCAACCTTGTTTTAGAGTCTGACCATTTTGTGAATTTTTCTCATTTTTGCAAAACATTTTCCTGCCTGTGAGCTCACATTTAAGGACTTCCATTCCACAAACCTTACCGACAGATAAATAGATAGAATAATCTATATTCATCTTTCATTGGGTATGCGGGGTACAGCACCACATACAGCCCCTCCTGGCGGCCTTGGAACAATCCCCAGGCTGATTAGACAGCCAAGACTCAACTGTTATTTAGGCTGAAGGATGGGTGTCGGAGCCAACACATTTGAAGAGACCCAGGCCGGTTCTGTAAGAGCTGCAATGGCAACGAGTCAAACCTCAAGTAAGGCATTCTCTAAGTTCTACAGTGGCTGCTGTCTGGTGCTAGTAAGGAGGGCTAATCACAGTGGTTGTCCTACTTTTGACACCACATCCCTTCCACTATGCCCTCTTAGATAAAAAAAAAGTAAGTGGCATTGGAATTCAGAAATAGACCATAAAGTCTTTTGCTATTCAGCGTCTAAGAACTGATAAGCTCCTGGTAAGTTGTTGATTTAATCGGTTTTATTATGGCTGTTTGAGCGTTTGTTGCTTGGTTAATAATTATTTCTTTAATCACTAGTGTATAAGTTAGAATTATTATTTACTTTCCATCTTGTCATGAAGTTTCTTGTTGTTTATCAAGATTATTTTAGATTTTAATTGGATTTCCTACAATGCTGATGGTACAGATCATACTCACCCTCAAAAGTAACATTTCCAAATGGGTTATAATTCAATGACCCGTCTTCAGAGTCCTTGTCGGTTTGATGGCCGAGCATCCTTTCTCTGAGCACTTTCCCAAAGAGCAGAGCTCCATCATGATATCCAGCCACATAGTCATTTATCTGCCCATTGCATTTGATGAAAGAAAGAATCACTTCAACACAATTTCAAAACAAGTTTTACTTCCTGGTCTTATTTTGATATTTGGGGCGACTCACCGTGTTGTTGAATGATGTGTTTGATCCATAGGCATAGTTTCTTCGTGGCAGAGTGACAATGAGGACATCTTGCATCCCGTCAGGGGACGTGTCATTGACATAATACACAGGGCTAGATAAGAGAAAGAGATGATAGCCTGGATTAAACACCCTGAATCGTGTATGGTTTTTCCGTAATTCAATTTTTTCTAATTGACATGTGATGACAGTGTGTGGAAGAAAATGTGAAATTAAGTCTGAACTTACTTGAAAACATCAAGAAGAATGAACAAGGTGTCTGGGTGAATATGGGTCAAATTCTTTTTTATTGAAAGAATGTCATTTGGGCCGCCACATAAAATAAAAACTAAAAGAAAGAAAGGTCTTAAAAGAAACAGAAGGTACAATGCCAGAGAATATACAAGACAAGACAATGGTAATAGAAACGCTGTTAGAAGCTATTGTATATAAAGCTGATAAAATAATGGTTCAAATACATTGTTATACTTCATACCCATGATGAGTGTCTGAAAACTTTGCACCAGCACTGTTTGAGCTTTGTTGTTTTGTCAAATTTTTTACAATTTGTTCCTCGGCTACATTGCTGTACATTTGCTGTTCATTTGTTATGTGTGGAAACTTTATCCTCTGACAGCTTCTCTAAATTTCAAAAGGGATTTACAAGGAAATGGTTAAGTTCGTATTATGCAAATAAAGTCTTAACAAAAGTTTCTAAATCTTCTGTTTTTTAGCTTTTTCTTAGCTTTTCCTAGTTCAACTACAGTAGTTTTGGATTTTAAACTTATTCAGTTATAAAAAGCTCACTATTGCTGTGCTGGTTTGAAGACGTCAAGGCCATCTCCAGCTCTTTTTGACTCCGCAGCATCCTCCTGTCTGCTTGTGTGGCAAATCTTGAAGACGATGCTTCCAGTGCATTGATGTACCTTTTGGAAAAGCAGAAAGCTGAAGACAGCGGAACATAAAATAAAAGTAAAGATATCATTTAGGTTGCTTATTGCTCGCTCTGGCTCACCAGAAGCAGTCTTCAGCTGAATTGCTCTCCTTTTTGTACACAAAGAATTTATTCCATATAGGCTTAAATTCCAGCTCTTCATTCCTAAAGTTTAGGAGTAAATCAATGATTTTTCGAGCTGGAGGCAAAATCCGAGTGAGTTTGGGCTTGTAGTCACATGAGAGGCCGAAGCTCCCAGCAGAGATGACGGGGATGCTCAGGGTCAAGCCGATTGCTTCACTGTGATAGGTAAACAAGGTAAAATATTAAACATGTTGAATAGATGTAGTTGTTTACAGAGAACCTATATTGATACTTACTCCACTAATTGGTAGGTGGCATAAGTACATGAAGGTCCCAGCATGACACATCCAACTTCACCATTGTGCTGCAACATAACATTAAAGCACAAATGGTTCAATATTGTTCATAAATGAGTTTAAAAGTGTGATATTCAACATCATTAAACAGGCAAAAATGCATTTAGAGCATTATCAGTTTGATTTGTTAATTCAAATATAGTCCCTAAAAAAGTACTCATAGCCTTTGAACTCTTTTACTTTTCATCACCTTACATCCATAAACTTCACTGTGTTCAGCCTCCTGGGTCATTTCTTTATAAAACTGCAGTTCACAAGTGCAGATGCAAGTCTTTTGGGCCATGTCTCTACCAGCTTATCTTTTTTAGTCCAGAGACCAAGACTTTTGCACATTTCTAGCCCTAACAAACCTCTAAAACCTTCACAGAATAGTTGCATTTACATTCACAATCTCACTTACACAGAGGTGGAAATTTATTATTGGAATTTTATGTGAAAGATCAACACAAGGTAGTGTATAGTTGTGAAGTGGAGAAATATGATAAAAATCAGAAATGCTCTTCTATCCAGCACCTTTTCCTCTGATACTCCCAAACAAAATCCATTGAAACCAACTGCATTTAAAGGCTTAAGGCTATTTATTAAAATTGAAAACCGCTTATGATTTTCCTTACATTTTATATTTATGCACTATGCTGTATTGGTATATCACAATCTAAACAATATAAAATATAATGAAACTTGTGGTTTGAATGTAACAAAATAATTAAATATTTAAGAGTAATGGATATCTTTGTGTTGTGCTTTTTGTTCTGTTTAGGATCTGATAGAGGAGTCAGAATCAGAGTCCCTTTTTTGCCTTGTACAAAAAAAGCACAACGAAATTTAAAAATAACAGCTCTTAAAGACAGTGCAAGAGAAAAACATGCAGTTCATTATAATCAAGTATCACATAGTGTTGTATACACATATATACATATATATACACACACATACATACATAAACATATATACATATACACAAACAAACATACATATACATTCACACACACACACACCCGAGATTTGACTATTGGCTTTTGACTCTTCCCCAATACCCTGGCATAGGCCTTACCAGGGAGGCTGAGGAGTGTGATCCCCCTATGGCTGGAACACACCCTCCGGTCACCCATCTTATGAAGGGGGACCACCACCCCAGTCTGCCAGTCCAGAGGCACTGTCCTCAACCGCCACGCAATGTCGAAGAGGCGTGTCAACCATGACACCCCCACAACATCCAGAGACTTGAGGTACTTCATCCACCCCCGAAGCCCTGCCACCGCGGAGCTTTTTAACCACCTCGGTGACTTCAGCCTGGGTGATGAAAGATTCTAACCCCGAGTCCCCAGCCTTTGTTTCCACCAGGGAATGCGTGATGGCAAGGATTGAGGAGATCCTCGAAGTACTCTTTCCACCACCCGATAATGTCCCCAGTCGAGGTCAGCAGCCTCCCACCCCCACTGTAAAAAGTGCTGCTTCCCCCTATTGAGGCGTCGGACGGTTTGCCAGAATCGCTTCGAGGCCAACCGGTAGTCCTTCTCTATGGCCTCACTGAATTCCTCCCAGGCCCGGGTTTTTGCCTCTGTCAAAGCCCGGGCCTCGTCACACTTGGCCTCACGGTACCCGTCAGGAGTCCCACAAGCCAACTACAGCTGATAGGACTCTTTCTTCAGCTTGGCAATCCCCTTACTGCCGGTGTCCACCACCGGGTTCGGGGATTGCCGCCGCAACAGGCACCGCAGACCTTACGGCCGCAGCTACGTGGCAGCAGCATCAACAATAGACGCGGAGAACATGGTCCACTCGGACTCTATGTCTCCAACATCCCCCGGAATCTGGTTAAAGCTCTCCCGGAGGTGAGAGTTGAATATGTCCCTGGCCGAGGGCTCTGCCAGACGTTCCCAGCTGACCCTCACTATGCGCTTGGGCCTGCCAAGTCTGTCTGGCTTTCTGCTCTTCCAGCGGATCCAACTCACCACCAGGTGGTGATCAGTGGACAGCTCAGACCTTCTCTTCACCCAAGTGTCCAAAACATGCAGCCGAAGGTCTGACGATATGACAACAAAGTCTATCATTGACCTCCTGCCTAGGGTATCCTGTGCCAAGTGCACTGATGTACACCCTTATGTTTGAACATGGTGTTTATTATGGACAATCCGTGACTAGCACAGAAGTCCAATAACGAAACACCACTCGGATTCAGATTGGGGAGGCCATTCCTCCCAATCACGCCTCTCCAGGTGTCACTGTCGTTTCCCATGTGGGCGTTGAAGTCCCCCAGCAGAATAATGGAGTACCCGGGAGGGGCACTATCCAGCAACCCTTATAGGGACACCAAGAAGGCCGAGTACTCCACACCTCCAGAGATGAGCCCCACCATCGTGGTGTCATCCATGTTGGGACCACAGCCATGGGTTTCAACACTAAAACTCCGGTACATACTTTCCTGGAACCTTTCAAAATAAAGTGCATTAACCTTCTTCCAGCACAGCCAGGAAAGGGGGTAACTGCGGACTTCCTGTGGCGCCATTACCCAAATAAAAGCACAGCCAGCAAAGGGGGTAACTGCAGACTTCCTGCAAGGACACTGCCGCATATAAGCCCCCACCTTTCCACAAGTCTTCCTCTTCCACGCGGCCTTCCATAGGGACCGGATAGGAGAGGAAAGCGCGCTGATGTCTTTTGCTGGCAAAAAGACATAAATTCAACTGGATCCAAAGCCATACGATCATCGATCATATGCAAAGTTAAGTAGAATGAAATACTGTCTGTGTATCCGGTATTTTCATTCATGAACGGGGAACTTAAGGTGTAAGAGTTGCTTACATTTTCTCTTCGAGGCCCCACAGAAGAAAAACTGTTCAAGAGAGAGAGAGACCCCGGCCAGGACGCAGTCTCTCAGCCTGAAGGAAGACGGTAGAGACCGCAGCGGACAACGTTCGTTCTTCATCCACAGCTGGAGGTTAGCGGGAAGCTAACCTTTTGTTCACAGAACGAACGCACCTTCTGATCGGGAGGAACTGAGGAAGTTAGCGGGAAGCTAACCCTATCATTCACAGAGCGAACGCAGAGGTTCCGCTTGTTTGACTGTGGACGTTTCGTCGAACTTCATCGCCCTTGGACAACATATCCTCGCTACGGTCAGAGGTTAGGTTTGGGCAGATTAACAGATAGGTTTAGGATGAAATGATCTAAACGTTTTCATGTTATGAAGTTTTGTTTTGTGGAACCTGGCGATCTTTAGCGCTAGTAGGCTAGCTACGGCACGCGCCGGTTCTGTGTTCTTTGTATGTTTTAAAGCTAAGATAAACTTTATTTAAAGGGTGGTTTTAACCAGAACATTGCTCATAACGCGCCGTCCGCGCTTATGCATTTTAACCCTTTTATTAACCTGTTATTTTAAAGGTATGTGTTGATTCTGGTGCTAAGCTATTAGCTTCTTTGTTAGCCCAACGGCCAGCCGGTAAGAACACGTGTGTGCTAGCATTAAGGCTAGTCAACAGAAAGGTTGTTGGTTTTCAAGCTAGTGAATAATAGTCCCTGAACATCATTTGCTAGAGTTGATAACTAAGTAAACACCATTAAGCCCCATTTCTCCAGAAATATTTGGCTCTTTTCCAAAATGCTCAATAATATTTCTTCAAATATTATTTCAATAAATAAAGGCAGTTAATTAGACACAGTTGAGAATTAGTCATCCAGGAGGTTGGTTTTATTCGGCAGATCATTATTTAAAACTTTATTTTATTAAAATAATATTTTACCTGATATTGCATTGTGAAGGGTTGTCTAAACGTTTGCTGAATATTTCCTAAGTTAGTTCCAAGACTAACTTAACTTCACTTCCAGATTCTTCAAGATAATCCTTGGTTCTCAAACATAAACATTGCATGGTAATGTTGCATCACTCTTTTTGGTCATGATTTCCAATCATCATTAATCAACTTGTTTATATTGTACATAGCCCATTAGTCTTCATTATTCTTTAATTCTGCTTGGTAGTTTAGTTGGATTGTTTTAGCATAGTAAAGAGTTTGTTGATTGAAATATGTTTGACTTTGAGTTGACTTATTTTTGTTAATAAATTCTTGTATTTTAAGAAATTGTGTGAATTCATTCCATGTGTGTGCAGAGTTTATGCTGTTCAATAATGCCAGAGCTCGTCTCACACCTTTCTATTCTGTCCTAATACCATCGCCTTATTGGGCTGGTATTCACAGGACAATCCTTAACAGACCGAAATATTATTTGGTAAAATATTAAAATATTAATATTAAAATATTAATATTAAAATATTAATATTAAATAATATTCTCAGATTCATATTTACAATATCCACGAACTTTATGATGGTGGGGGATTCAGCTGTTGGTATAGAGGGTGTAGAGTAAGGGGCTTAGCACGCAGCCTTGTGGAGAGCCAGTGCTGGTGCTCAGTGCTGAGGACAGGTGGGATCCGTTTTGTCAGAAAGTCCATAATCCAACAGCAGATGTTGTGGGAGAGACCCAGGTCCCCCAGCTTGCTCACCAATCGACCTGGGATGATATTATTCAAAGCATAGCTGAAGTCCAAGAAGAGCAGCCTCGCATAGCTCCCTTGCTGTGTCAGCGTGGTGTGCAGAGCACTGGCAATGGCATCCTCTGTAGACCGGTTGGCTCTGTAGGCAAACTGGTGGGGGTCAAGTGTAAGTGGCAGGCATGAAGATATGTGACTCCGAACCAGTTTCTGGAAGCACTTTATAAAGAAGGGGGTTAGTGTCACTGGCTGGCAGTCCCTGAGACTGCTAGCATTGTTATTTTTTGTCAAAGGGATGATGGTGAGGACTTTAGGCAGAGTGGGATGGAGCACTGGTTGAGGGACTGATGTTGGTGAAAACCCAAGTTAGCTGGTCTGCGCAGTCCCTCAGCACCCCACCTGTCACACCATCAGGTCCAGCAGCTTTCCAGGGATTCAATGCCCTCAGGGTTCTCCTCACATTCTGTGCCTGCACGGTGACGGTCTGGCTGTGGAGGGATGCCAGTTGCAGTGTGGGCTCCACTTGTGATTCAGCCTTGAAACTGGCAAAGAAGTGGTTAAGTTCCTCTGCCAGTGAGGAGAATGCCTGGAAACTGCGGTGGTGTTGCTGGACCTGAAGTTGGTGATGTGCTGGACCCCTGGCCACACCTGCCGACTGTTGCTGTTGAAATTATCCTCAATCCTCTGCTTGTAGTTTGCTGTGGGCCCCTGGGCTTTTGGTGGTCTGCCCAGACAAGTTTCTTTAATGCATGCAAATTAAAATAGATGAATAGTTTATGGTTTATAGGCCTTGTCCACAGGAAAATAGAGCATTTACAAAACATTTTTATTTTTATTTTTTTAAAGTTCTTTCCAAACATGGCCTCCATTCTAGAGGTATATTAATCTATTTATATACAGGGGTTGGACAATGAAACTGAAACACCTGTCATTTTAGTGCGGGAGGTTTCATGGCTAAATTGGACCAGCCTGGTAGTCAGTCTTCATTGATTGCACATTGCACCAGTAAGAGCAGAGTGTGAAGGTTTAATTAGCATGGTAAGAGCACAGTTTTGCTCAAAATATTGAAATGCACACAACCTTATGGGTGACATACCAGAGTTCAAAAGAGGACAAATTGTTGGTGCACGTCTTGCTGGCGCATCTGTGACCAAGACAGCAAGTCTTTGTGATGTATCAAGAGCCACGGTATCCAGGGTAATGTCAGCATACCACCAAGAGGGATGAACCACATCCAACAGGATTAACTGTGGATGCAAGAGGAAGCTGTCTGAAAGGGATGTTCGGGTGCTAACCCGGATTGTATCCAAAAAACATAAAACCACGGCTGCCCAAATCATGGCAGAATTAAATGTGCACCTCAACTCTCCTGTTTCCACCAGAACTGTCCGTCAGGAGATCCACAGGGTCAATATACACGGCCGGGCTGCTATAGCCAAACCTTTGGTCACTCATGCCAATGCCAAACGTCGGTTTCAATGGTGCAAGGAGCGCAAATCTTGGGCTGTGGACAATGTGAAACATGTATTGTTCTCTGATGAGTCCACCTTTACTGTTTTCCCCACATCCGGGAGAGTTACGGTGTGGAGAAGCCCCAAAGAAACGTACCACCCAGACTGTTGCATGCCCAGAGTGAAGCATGGTGGTGGATCAGTGATGGTTTGGGCTGCCATATCATGGCATTCCCTTGCCCCAATACTTGTGCTAGATGGGCGCGTAACTGAAAAGGACTACCGAACCATTCTTGAGGACCATGTGCATCCAATGGTTCAAACATTGTATCCTGAAGGCGGTGCCCTGTATCAGGATGACAATGCACCAATACACACAGTAAGACTGGTGAAAGATTGGTTTGATGAACATGAAAGTGAAGTTGAACATCTCCCATGGCCTGCACAGTCACCAGATCTAAATATTATTGAGCCACTTTGGGGTGAGCCCTTACTAAAGTCTAAAGTTCAGCTTCACTTTTTGTTGTCTTTATTTCCTATAATGTCAGT